>NC_140584.1:1038459122-1038631622 GCF_964204655.1 Triturus cristatus | reverse complement strand
GGTTAGTGGCATCCGAGGCCTTGCGGATGGCACAGGCACCCCACCATGGGACGGTGACTTTGGGTGCACTGAGTCAGTGGCACCTTAAGCTGCTGAGCGGGTGTGCAGCCTGCGATGATGCCCCATTCCGGTGGTCCGGACAGCTCAGGTTTAGAGTGCCCTGCTGGACCGCAGTGTAGGCCAGAGGGCAGAGCGGGCCTACAGCCACGTGGCATCGCTTCCGGGATCCCAGATTTAGTGGCACCCATTGGGCTGAGCGGGTGTGCAGCCTGCGATGGTGCCGGGTGCACTGGTATGTCGTCTGCCATGGAGTAATCAAGACCAAGCACCAAACGTGAGACCTGGTGGCCTGCGGAGCGTGGCTGCATGGTGTGGAGGGTGCCATGTCTGCGGGCTTGTGGCTTGCAGTGGCACGTGGTAGGCGGTACAAAATGGGGTGGTGATGGACGGAGCATCAGAACCAATCAAACACTCACAACCAGTCAACAGATCTGGGTTTGATCCATCACCGTTCTTTAGCCCACTCTGCCACCCCAGTTCAGACATGGCCATATGCAAATCAGTCTGACCCTGTGCCTCATGGGAACAGTCCAGCCCGAACTGCCACTCCATGCCCTCCTTGGACCGGGAACAAGCTTCCTAGGACCGGTTTCTGGCATTTCAGCCGTCTTCAGCCAGGCTTGCTTGAATCCAGTGGCAAAGTGAGCAAGGGACTCACGTCTGAGCATACGCTGCCAACTTATGGCGAACAAAGCGGTACAAAATGGGGTGGTGATGGACGGAGCATCAAAACCAATCAAACACTCACACCCAGTCAACAGATCTGGGTTTGATCCATCACCGTTCTTTAGCCCATTCTGCCACCCCAGTTCAGACATGGCCATATGCAAATCAGTCTGACCCTGTGCCTCATGGGAACAGTTCAGCCCAAACTGCCAAGCCATGCCTTGCATGGACCGGAAACAAGCTTCCTAGGACCGGTTTCTGGCATTTCAGCCATCTTCAGCCAGGCTTGGCACGTGGTAGGACCTCCTGTCCACGCGCCGGTGGCGGAAGGTGAGCAGTGAGGCCTGGGTGTGCATTAGTGGGCATGCTCCGATGGGCGGCTGGAGGGGTTGGGGTGCGGACGATGCGGTCCTTATATCTAGGACTGAAAGAGGTCTCCAAGCCCTCTTAACTGCTTTTAAATCTTTTATGTCAGACAGGGATCTCACAATAAATAACTCCAAATCATTCATTATGCAGGTAGGCCAAACCTCAAAAAAGAATTTTCAATTCAATGTGGGCAATGAAAAGATTCCCATCTCTAGCACGTTCTCCTATCTCGGTGTCCTTTTTGACAACAAATTGAATTGGTGCCCGTACATTCTGAAAAGAAAGGGGACTTTACTAGGGTGAACACAGCTATCTTTAATTTTTATTAACTAGATTTCGGATGAATTTATTTTATCATTTTCTTGTCAGACCATATATTTAGTTTTTTAATAAAGAAGCAGCATCCTGCGGCTGCCACGGAAAGTCTCTGCAGGAAATGCTGCATTTTATGTTTTTATGTAAATTTTATGAATTTCCCCGCACACGCTATCTGGTCCCGCTTTTAAAGAAACTTGATTTTTATCAGATCAGACCTGCCATGATGTATTTACAACTACTATGTAGTGACAGTATTCGTTTTGTATTAGAGTTTTTAAAGTCGGCTGTTAAATATAGAAAATGCCTTGATTTATAAGTATGTACCGCCTAAAATTCCTGCTAACTCAGCACTGATGTATCCTAATGATGAACTTATTCCCAATATTTACTCTTATTGTGTCGTACTTGTGTGTACTTTTATGGTTTGTTTTAACAAAACCGAAATAAAGTTTTATTGATTGATTGATTGATTGGGCGGGCAGGCGATGTTGTCTTGTGCAGGTGTGTGTACTGTGCCAGTCATGTATCTGGACTCTGTTTCAGCTGACGGCTCTGACTCAGATGTGTGACCTGATGAACTGCAATACATACCGGCACGTGGTTGGAGACACACCGGTGGCAGCAGGTGAGCGGTGTGGCCTGGGTGCGCAGGGGTGGCACTCTCTCTCTCTCTCTCTCCCTCTCTTCTTCTTCTCTCTCTCTCTCTCTCTCTCTCTCTCGCTCATTCTCTTTTTCTCTCTCTCTCTCTCTCTCTCCCCTTCTCTTCTTCTCTCTCTCTCTCTCTCCCCTCTCTTCTTCTCTCTCTCTCTCCCTCTCCTCCTCTCTCTCTCCTTTGCTCTCTCTGTCCTTTGATGTGCGCAGGTCACACCTTCTCATCATGTTTTTTGTCTTGCAGGCTGAGACCTACGGATTGTCCCGAGGGGAGCGGCCATGTGTCTTAATTTCTTTTCAGTGTTAATTTTAATGATGTTCCATTTGTTGCTTCGAAATTGAATGTGTGCTGCTCATTTCTGTGTCGACACATGCATGTCACCAGTTGGGATTGTGCGACGTCAGGCGGAATATTTTGTACATGTTTAGGTGTAGCTGATGTGGCATGTGTTTGGTTGGGGGTTGTCAGGGAGGGGTGGTCCTGGGGGTGGTGGCGGTGGGTGTTGTGGCCCTCTTGGGGGTCCGGACCGCATGACCAGTGGCTCCATGGCATCTGTTGCCCTTCCGACGTGGCCCTGGGCTGTGCTCCCCTTTGTGGTGCAGGCTGCCGTCCGACTTTACACCAGGTCAGAGCAGGTGTAGATTTCCTGGTGCTAACGCGCCTTATCACCTGTTTTGTGTTTTTATCGCAGATCTGGCTGGTCGCTGAGAATGTTGAGGTGTGATGTTGTCGGGGCTTTTGGCACGGGAACGCCCACTCTGCATCTCATTAGCGATAGTTGTGGGGGTCCTCTGTGGAGATGTTTTTTGCAGCTGCTATCGTGGGTAAACTGGTGCTGTGGGCTGTTAGCACCAGCTTGTGAATGGGGAGGTAAATTTATCATGACTTTGGCTGCGATAAAGTGCCGTTAATTTGGCGATAGCTCCTTGTGAATATGCCCCTTTGTGTTTTGGCTTTCAAGGCATGAAACAATGAATAGTTTCCTCATCTGAACACTGTTTATATTTTTGTTACTAGTAAAGGCTGTTCCCCAGGTCTCAAGAGCTCAGCTGGGCCTCAGCTCACATTCCTTGGATGTTTTGTCTCATGTGACCACTGCCAGAAGCTTGAAATGTAATAGAATACATTTGAGTTGTCTTTCCTCATTAGGCTTGTCTCCACCAATGGTTTAAGGAGGACCCCTGATTAGCTGATTCTGTAATTCACAGACTACTACCTTTTCTTTTGCCAAATCCTTTCAGACTGTCAACTCGGCTTGTAGGGTGATTTCTTTGACAACATACGGGAAGGACTGCAAGAGCAACAAGTGAGACCTATTGCTTGTTTTGTTATGGGGGGGCATAAATAACAGGAGGGTGAAGGTCAGTCAGTCAGTCAGTAAGTCAGTTAGTGAGAGTGAGTGAGAGAGTCAGTCAGTGAGAGAGAGTCAGTCAGTAAGAGAGTGAGAGAGTCAGTTAGTCAGTGAGAGTGAGAGAGTCAGTCAGTCAGTGAGAGAGTGAGAGTCAGTTAGTCAGTGAGAGAGTGAGAGTCAGTGAGAGAGTGAGAGTCAGTGAGAGAGTCAATAAGTGAGAGTGAAAGAGTCAGTCAGTCAGTGAGAGTGAGAGAGTCAGTCAGTGAGAGTCAGTCAGTGAGAGTGAATGAGAGTGAAAGAGTGAGTCAGTTAGTCAGTGAGTGAAAGAGAGTGAGTCAGTGGGATAGTCAGTCAGTGAGAGTGAGTCAGTCTTTTAGCAAGAATCAGTCAGTATTTTAGCGAGAGTCAGTCAGTCTTTTAGCGAGAGTCTGTCAGTCAGTAAGAGAGTCAGTCAGTGAGAGAGAGTCGGTGAGAGAGAGTCAGTGAGAGAGAGTCAGTCAGTGAGAGAGAGTCAATCAGTTAGAGAGAGTCAATCAGTCAGTGAGAGTGAGTCAGTCAGTCAATGGGAGAGAGTGGGAGAGTCAGTCAGTGAGAGAGTCTGTCAGTGAGAGTCTGTCAGTGAGAGTGAGTGAGTCAGTCATTCATTGAGAGTGAGTCAGTCAGTCAGTGAGAGAGAGTGGGTGAGTGTGTCAGTTAGAGTCTGTCAGTGAGAGTGAGTCAGTGAGAGTGAGTCAGTGAGAGTAAGTGAGTCAGTCAGGGAGAGTGAGTGAGTCACTCTGAGGAAATATGAATTTTGTGATCAGTTATGTCCCCTATCGTAGACCCCAACGGCTCCATGTACATGCTATAAGTACATGTATGTTCCCTCCTACTCCAGTTTTGAAGACGCAAATATATGTGCGTCCACCGTCAACATGTCCTCTTTCAGACCCGCCATGAATGGGTCAGATATTCCATTCCTAAGTATGAAAGGCCACCGACTTTATATGGTTCACTTTCCACATTTTACAGATTCAGGCGAGTAGGCCCGAATTCTGTCATCAAGCCTTTTCCTGCCTTCTGCCTCTGAAAGCTCCAGTCTGAGCCTGCATCTGTGACCATGAACTTTGTCTTACTCCTTGCGCGGCTAACGGTGCCTGATCCAGCCTGTCGCCTGCCAAAAACTGTATTTCACCTTCGAGATTATCTCCTTCGCTCCTCATCCGATGCATTCCTGTCTAGTAGTTTAGGTAAACATTCCTCCAGCTACCATGCAAAGGGGCCAGGCCTCGCACGTCATGCGGCTGCGCGCGCATCTCTGCCAAATATTTCTGCTGACATTGCAGGATTCTTCTATGGATCCACCCACTTGTGACATCATGTTTAATGACGTATTTTAGTTACACCCATGTTTACGCCTCTATTAGTTACGTATGTATGTACAGTTTATCTGAATTATCAGCTGTCACGCCTCTTGCATCTGTTTCACTGGAATGTATTTTCTATAAAACTGCTTAACTGTCAATAATATATGCTCCTTCCTTCCTGAACTTTCGTGGTGATGGAATAGAAGGCCCACAATTCGAATTGTCTTCCTTTGTATAGGAATAAAGCCCTTTTAAAACCTCTAATACCACGGATTCTGCCTCTTATTTTTACTGAGTTATTCTCACTAAGACTTTACCGCATAAAAAATAGTACCGGTAACGAAATATTTACCACATAAATTGGTGCCCGAATAGGGACACTTTCTCATCTCACGCGCCGGCGGTGCGTTGCAGGCCCGGTCTCCTGCCACAGCTGAACGGACAAAAAACGCGTACCTGCAGGATTTCCTGTATCTCCCTCCGGCCAAGCGGGAGCGACTGAGGCTGCGATCAACACCCAGACGAGGCGGTGAGAAGTGCGAAGTATCCCGACCAGAGCCTAGCTGAGAGAGCAAGATCCGAGGTATACAGAGGCCCACCAGGTTCCGAAGTTCCGAGTCCAGTCGAGTCGAGTCCAGTCCGGTCCAGTTTCAGTTCCGTTCCGAGGCCTTCCGTTCCAAGCTACCCGGTGAGTACCATTACCGGGGAGGCATTTTACGTGCACATAGTCTGTGCCGGTCAAGACGGGTTTGGGTACACAAATCCGGTCTGCACTGTTTTAGCAGTGTATCTGTACTGTTTAGCAGTATATATAGTATGTTTTGCATATAAATAAGTATTATCTAGTGTCAGTATAATGTCAGTAACTAGTTTTCTATTAGTTATCATTGTTCGTAAAACTGTTAAGCGTTAAATGTTTTAAATACGTTCTATATATTTTGGTGTGAATGACTGTTCATTATTGTGTTTTCTTGTATAAAGTGTGTTCTAGTAATAAGGTCTAAAAATGCCGCTCTTTTCGAAACTAAGACAGATCAAAACTAGAAAAGGCGTACTCGAAGAAGCTGTTCCCATTCCACCTAGGGACACTCCAGGGTACTTTATGTATCATAAGCATGGCCTAGATGCCGTATTATTTCTTGATTTATGGGTGGATTACACCAAAGAATTACCAGAGAGTCAGAGATGGCCCGCAGCGGGGACCTGGGATGCAGATTGCATCATGAGAGTAGAAGAAGAATTATGGAAAAAGAAAGCCAGACAGTCACAGAAAGATGCCATTGAATTATGGCGTAAAGAATCATATAGACGTACAGAAAAAGCACTCAGACAGGAAGATAAGGGTAAGGAGAATTCAAATAAAGTCCGAGAGAATCTGTTAATTGAGGAAGGTACCCGAGTAAAATCAGAACAAGTAGATAGACAAAGAAACGCCCTTATGAATGGTATGTATCCACTTCTGGCCGAAGGGTTACCTAAGGCTACTCCGGAAATACCAAAAGACTTGCCACCTCCATTGTTTCCGATAAAAGCACATCCCAAATCACATCCCAAAACAGCAAAGGACGTTTTTCTTTCCTCCTATTTAGATGACGCAGCTCCCGAGTATGCTAATGCCATACCACCCACACCGCTTGCCGATGGTGTTCAACACCAAGAGCATTCGTCTGTACCTCCGCAACAACAAGCTCCGACACACATTCCGACAAGCACATCTGTTTCTACCACTTTTCCCGCAACGACGGTTGCTGTCTCACCTTCAACAAATCCTTTCACGTCCAGCACCCCAGACGGTGCTACAGGAGGTACGACAGACATTTTTTCTACGCCACCCAGAGGAAATAAATTTTCCCTTAGAGAATTAGCACACCAACGTACGCCCAAACTAGCAACTCCCGACATGCTTAAGGAACTTCTAGTAGATTGTAGATATGATCCTGTGCCCGGTAAACGGGACGAAATGCTGCTGTCATCATTACGTATTCGACGAGCTGCAATATATTTAACGAAGCTACCAGGAATGATTACACATTTAGAAAATATATATCACTTTGTCCAGTCAGGGCGAAGTCCTGAAAGTATTAACAGAGCTATGGAGTACCAGAAAGCGGAGGTACAAGGACAACTGTTACGTTTCCTCATAAACTGTGTAATCAGAAATCAAGACCGGCCTGGGGTAAATCCGGAAGAAATGCAAAAACTTGTCACTTGGGGCCAGAATGTATCAGAAGGGAGACATGATAAACAGTTATGTATAGTCGCCATGTACCGAAAGATCCGCAAAGAAGTAGAACGAATACACGAAGAAAGATTAGAGGTAGACGCCGCTGACCTAAACAGAGAGGAGGAGGAGCAAGAGTCAGAGCAAGTAGAAATGATAGCTTATGTAGGTAGAGGAAGACCCCATAATAATACCAGAGGTTTTAATGATCCGATACGTCCAATACGTCCAGAAAATAATAGACATTTTCCAAACCCTATGTTAAAAACAAAATCCCCCGAACACCTATTCCAAGCCGTTGATAAATTACTCCGAGATCGAAGAGGGTACCATATGCTCGATTCCATGGACGAACAAGAATTAGCCAGGTCAGCAGTACAATGGGCTGACAGTCCCAGCGAATACAATGATGATGTACTTGCACACACGTTTCTGAATCTTGACCCATACGAACAGCGTTTAGCTAGTATATACATGATTCAACACCTCCTTATATTATATAAAAGCCAACACTCCGATCCAGGACCCTTACCTGACATATTGACAGAACTACTCACGAATATATGGAGAGGGTCAGGTACTGATTTGATTAAGGAAATTCTAGAATCCCGAAACCAATATTTAAATTTCGTATGCCCAGAACACGTTCCAGTTCCCATCATGGGAAGAAAAATGTATCACATAGATAGACAGAACCCGTTACGCGAAGTGCACCCAATAAGAGGTGCCGGTGATAATTTTACACGCGTGTTTGTGTACACGCCTATAACTAAATTAGAATTATTAGAAATGAAGAAAGTAGTACCTAGCCACGACAAAGACCCAGCAGGTTTCCACCGTGAGATAAAAGACATGTTACTCATGGGAGAGTATACCTACCCCGACATTATGAAAATATTAAAAGTCCTATTACCCGCCGGTGTTTATGAAAAACTCAAAGAAAAAGAATGGGAGGTGGGAGACCAAAAGATAGATTGGACAGCATTAGAAAACGAAGAAAAGGCCCGAGCTGCAGGAGCAGGGCTTGGGGAAAAGACTACAGCACTAGCAGGATTACTAATACAGGTACTGCCACGTTTATTAACTACGAAAAAGGAAGACTGGGGTGCAATCTCAGCCTGTAAACAAAAACCAGATGAAGACACTAGTGATTTCTATTCCCGATTTGAAAAATGTTTTAGTATAAATAGTGGCATAAAAGCCAGTAGTGAGTCATACCCACATCTGTTTGTGACAAAATTAGTTGAAAATTCTCTGCTCCAAGTCAAGAATAGAGTATTGAAATTCGAAAGTACCTGGCAAGGTAATACCCCATCACAGATGCTACAGATGTTACAATATCACCACAATAGAATTAGAGAAGAACAAGAACACGAACAAAGACGTATGAAAGATACAAAAATGAAAATGCTTGTTGCACAGTCAGTTCCAGCCGATGGTCATCATCAAAAGGGTGATGCCGCAGGTCCTACGAAAGGGACATGCAACTATTGTAAACAACAAGGTCATTATATACACGATTGTCCAGTCCTGAAACATAATATTGCTACAGGTAGAACGCAGGAGAGACCACGTCCACCTAGACAGGATCAGAATCAACAACAAATTCCTCAGCATGCACAACCTAGGTTAGCTTCGCAACAACTAGCTCCGCAACAGGGAGCTCCACAACAGATCGTAGCATCACCACAAGCGCAGCCTATTGCTGCAACACAAGCGACAACACAACAGATGTATCAGTATGCACAAGCAGATTATCCCGATTATCAGCGATACTCATGAGATAGCCTAGAGAGGGAAGTTGGCTTACCCCTTATTGAGGTTCCTGTAGACCAAGAGGGACCTTATGTACATAGTGAACTATTAGGGGAAGACAGAAAGTTTTTACTTGATACAGGGGCAAGCAGAACAACTATACGACGCAGTGAAGTTCCAGGGGCACCCCTCTCAGGCTCACAGAATATTTCCCTTGGATTCTCAGGAAAACCTATAATTAATGACGTAACACAACCTCTTCCACTTACAGTCGGTCCATTGACACGTACTACAGATTTATTGCTTACTAAATCATGTCCAGAAAACTTGTTAGGTATAAAAACATTGAAAGCTCTAGGAGCTATAATATGTTGTTCTCCGGAAGGAGTACGACTATTTTTACGTGATTTTAAAGGTCACTATGTGTCCAGAGACATGGATCACCGACTGCAGAATTTACCTACACATTTATGGGCACAAGGCCCCACTGATGTTGGTTGCATGAACATTACACCATATCGAGTTACACTGAAAACAGGAATAGTACTACCACGAATGCGACAATACAAGTTACCACCCGATGCTGTTGTGGCTTTACTGCAAATCATTGATGAGCTCATTGCACAAGGAGTGGTTGTCGAAACTGACTCCAATGTATGTAATTCTCCGATAATTCCGATTCTTAAAAGAACGGATCCAAAAGCTCCACCAGTATATCGATTAGTTATTGATCTGCGCGAATTAAATAAATGTATTGTGCCACAATACCCCGTGGTCCCAGATATCTCTTCATTACTAACAGCTATTGACTCAGAAGCAACGTTTTTCACTGTAATTGATCTCAAGAATGCTTTCTTTAGTGTCCCAATCGATCCGGAAAGTCAATATTTGTTCGGATTCAGTTTAAATGGACGAAGTTTTAAATTCACACGCGCACCTCAAGGATTTACAGAAAGCCCCAGCATCTATAGCCAAGCACTGAAACGAGAACTCGACAGTATCCACATGCCAGTTAACACTACCTTGCTTCAATATGTCGATGATCTACTGATCACCGCTCGAAGCGAACCTGAATGTGAAAAAGCGTCACTGACGGTTTTGAAATTTCTGGCTGACAAGGGGCACAAGGTGTCCCCTTCTAAGCTGCAATTCTGTGTCCAGCGAGTTGTTTACCTTGGGCACTCGCTGTCCAAGGAGAGAAGGCAGCTTACATCTGACCGCATCCAGTTAATCGTTAACATGCCATCACCCAAGACACAAAAGGAGGTACGGGCTTTTATAGGCCTCACTTCATACTGTAGGCAGTGGATCCCTCAATATGCATTCCTAGCAAAACCACTCATCCAGTTGACAACACAGGAGGCAGCCATATCGACTGTCCTCCCTTGGACTCAAGAACATACACACGCCTTTGAAAGCTTAAAGAAAGCTTTAAGCCAAGCACCTGTTTTAGCAACACCATGTTACAGTAAACAGTTTACACTCTTTGTTACAGAACGCGAAGGTACTGCTTTGTCAGTACTCACTCAGGAACAAGCAGGATCACACAAACCATGTGCTTATTTCTCTAGTACATTAGATCCAGTAGCTCAGGCTCTTCCTGCGTGCCTGAAATCGGTGGCAGCAACAGCTTTAGCAATCAGACAAAGCGATGCCATATTGTTAGGACATCAATTGACAGTACAAGTACCACATGCAGTAGAGGTTCTTTTGAATCGCAC
This sequence comes from Triturus cristatus, assembly GCF_964204655.1. Lineage (NCBI taxonomy): Eukaryota > Metazoa > Chordata > Amphibia > Caudata > Salamandridae > Triturus > Triturus cristatus. The sequence goes on along the minus strand of NC_140584.1, from coordinate 1,038,621,163 downwards.
ACAAACACAACACTTGACTATAGCGAGATTCACCGGTTACGAACTGACATTGTTTCAGCCACACATAGAAATCAGACGCTGCAATACGTTAAATCCTGCCACACTGTTACCAGTGGGCGGAACAGATCCATTGGCACATGATTGTGTCGAAATTATTACTATCACGACGAAACCCAGACAAAACTTGACAGATATCCCTTTGTCAGATCCAGACTTGACATTATATGTAGATGGGTCATGTATGAGAGCAAGTACAGGAGAGCTAGTGGCCGCTTACGCAGTCACAACAGACACTGAGGTCATTGAAACAAATCGTATTAACACTTTGTCAGCTCAAGCAGCAGAGCTCATCGCTCTGACACAAGCTTGTATCCAAGCCAAAAATAAGAAAGTCAACATATACACAGATTCGCGTTATGCATTTGGAGTCGTCCATGACTTCGGCGTACTGTGGCGAGAGAGAGGTTATTTAACTTCTCACGGTGCCCACATCCAACACGGACCCCTCATTCAAACCCTATTAGACGCGATTCATCTACCTATTGCAATATCGATTATGAAATGCAAAGCCCATACAAAAGTTACCGATATCATTTCTCAGGGTAATGACCTAGCTGACAGAACAGCTAAACAGACTGCTCAGAATCAGACTCACACAACTGACATGACAAAGACAATAGTTCCGACGCCAACACATTGCATGACAGTTAAGGATCCCGCCCTTGATGTAATTGACATACAGACACATGCTACACCAGAAGAAATAAAGAAATGGACTGAATTAGGAGGGATCCAAACGGATCAAGGATGGATGACGAAGGAAAAATCTATATGGTTTCTTCCCGACTCTATGGTCCAAGTCATCATTAACACAATACATAGTCCAGCGCACCTAGGAGAAAAAGCTATGCTAGACAGCATTCAACACATTTGGTTCAACAAGCACTTGCGAGCAGCAGCTAAACAAAAAGTTCGTACCTGTATGATATGTTGTCAGTTTAATCCAGGTAAAAGCATCCCCGTAGAACAGGGTGGATTTCAAACTCCCGATCATGCTTTTGAAGTCCTCCAGATGGATTATATCCAGATGGAACGATGTCGAGGATTCAAATATGTTCTCGTAGTTGTTTGTGCTCTTTCCCGTTGGACAGAAGCATACCCGGTTTCAGATTACACTGCCCCGACTACTGCCAAACAGTTAGTTCGAGAATTCTTCCCACGGTACGGTTTACCACGTGTTGTCTACTCAGATAACGGCCAGCCGTTCTCATCCGAACTAATGAAACACGTTTCCCTTCTATTAGGCTATCAATGGAAATTTCACTGTGTCCGACATCCCGAGGCAGCAGGTCTCGTAGAACGCCATAATCAAACTTTGAAAATTAGATTGTCCAAAATATGTAGAGAAAAAGGAGTCGATTGGATAGTAGCCTTACCAGTTGCGCTCTTTTACATGAGAATGGTAGCACATTCTCGAACAGGGCTATCCCCGTATGAGGTGATCTTCGGTAGACCACCAAATATGTGGGGGACGCCTATACCTCGTAAAATCACTGATGTTGACTGTAATATGCTGACAGATTACCTGGCTTCCTTGATGTCTGCACTACAATCTTGTCGTTCACAGGTAACCGCAGCTTTTCCCGATAATACTGAGGTGAAGCCCCATGACGTGGTTCCTGGTGACCTGGTTTTGGTCAGGAATTTCGACCGGAAGACCCAACTGGATCCTAGGTGGAAGTCGCCTAAGTTAGTTCTACTGACCACAAGGACAGCCGTGAAGATCGAAGGTCGCAAAGGGTGGTTGCACTCGAGTCATATCAAGAAATTTTATGGACTACCATCCAGTATAAATACTCAACCCTGTATTCCCTCAAAGACAGACTCAAAGCTCCCCTTGGTTGAATTAACCAAACCAGAACTTTATAAACTAAAATTGAGGTCTAGTAAGTCAGACAATTTGATTGTTTAAGTCCTCTCCAAGGTGAATCGGTTGAATTTGTCTCTGACATGTATCCTCTAGACCGGAATAGAGAAAGAAATCAGCGAATGCAGCTGAAAAAGCATGCGTATTGTAAATCACTTCGTAGTCACTGTACAGTAACATTATTAATTTTGTTTTTTCTAAGTCTTCTGATCATTATTTTTAGCATACTATTGCACATGTATTACCCTATTCTTAAACATGCTTACAATATAACTGCAGAACATTCTTTTAGCGAATTTCCTCCGCATGAATTGTCCTATAGATTTGCGCTGCGCAACAACACATTCATTAGTATGCTACATCATTCCCATCAAACCAGCAATGCCACAAATTGTTGGATATGTGGCCGACTCCCTCCCTATCAAAACTATAAGGGAGTTTTGCCCCTCTTTCCATATCCGTTCACACACAATGGCTCCTGTGGAGCATGGTTTAGTTTGATTAATTCCCTAGATTCAAATTCCGCAGTTTATCAAGACAACTGGGTTTGGGGAAACCTGAACCTAGTTTTACTTAAAGTCTGCTACCCTAACAAGGAGGGACTCCCCAAAAGAACAGGAACTGATCTAGAAAATGAAGTATATGGATTAGGTAACTTTACACTTAACCTCATGATCCTGAACGTTGAATCTGAAGCTACACCAATCTTGCCCGCCATGTCAGTATTCCCAGTAAAAGGGGAATTATGTATAAAAAAGAATGGTTCCATACACATGGGCCACAGTAAATGCACCACTGTAATAAAATTCAGTGATCAAGGCAAGTCTACATTTAGAGCTTCCCATCATTCCTACTTCATATGTGGCCAGACCGCATATATATGTCTACCTTTAGATTGGGATGGTACTTGTTACATAGCATTCCTTCTGCCACCTGTTTTCCTAGCTCCTCCTGATTATCATAGAAATACCCATTTAGTACACAATAGACAGCAGAGAGATCTCCCAATTGTCGATTACACTGAAACAGCATGGGAAAAATACACAGATTTCAATAAAGGATTCTTTCCCTATATAGGTACAGTCACTAATAGTAAGCTGATACGTAGATTAACCAGAACCCTTGAAGCAGTAGTGAACGAGACTATTTCCGCCTTAGGCAATTTAACAGAAGAGCAGTCTGCTATGCGGATTGTTGTGCTTCAAAATCGTCTTGTCCTTGACGTCATCCTGGCCGATAGGGGCGGAGCTTGTAGGGTCATCGGATCAAGTTGTTGCATTTTCATACCAGAAAATTCGCCGTCAGTATATAAAGCCATAACCCGCCTTCATAAGATTATAAGCCAGATACACCAGAGTCCAGGCACCTGGACTTGGTCCGGTTGGTTCTGGGGCGTGTTGTCAGCCTGGGGATGGAGAATCCTATCCTTCCTAGGTATTGGCTTTCTCATATTATTCAGTTGCTGTTTATGTCTACAATGTGGGCCAGCGATTTGTGGTCTGTGTGCCACATCGTGTATCCCACATCCACGTTTTCATTCAAGATCCCGGAAGAAGAAAGAAGAACAAATGATGCTATATGAACAGATCGATGGATTAATGAAGATCGATATCTCCTGAGGGTCCGTAGGGGACAAGGAGGGAATGAGGAAATATGAATTTTGTGATCAGTTATGTCCCCTATCGTAGACCCCAACGGCTCCATGTACATGCTATAAGTACATGTATGTTCCCTCCTACTCCAGTTTTGAAGACGCAAATATATGTGCGTCCACCGTCAACATGTCCTCTTTCAGACCCGCCATGAATGGGTCAGATATTCCATTCCTAAGTATGAAAGGCCACCGACTTTATATGGTTCACTTTCCACATTTTACAGATTCAGGCGAGTAGGCCCGAATTCTGTCATCAAGCCTTTTCCTGCCTTCTGCCTCTGAAAGCTCCAGTCTGAGCCTGCATCTGTGACCATGAACTTTGTCTTACTCCTTGCGCGGCTAACGGTGCCTGATCCAGCCTGTCGCCTGCCAAAAACTGTATTTCACCTTCGAGATTATCTCCTTCGCTCCTCATCCGATGCATTCCTGTCTAGTAGTTTAGGTAAACATTCCTCCAGCTACCATGCAAAGGGGCCAGGCCTCGCTGTCCTCATGCAAGTAATTCATAGGCCCGTTACCATGGAATATTCCTACCCCCTCGCATCTAGTGTAGACACTTAGACGCTTGTACACGCACTAACAGTCAGTATAGTCAGTATAGAATAAGATTCTATCCTAAGAGACCTCTCCTTTTGGATAACACAGTTCTTTAAACATAGGATATTAGATATGATTTGGGATTAGGTTGACATAACCCCAGACTTCTGTCTCCACATGTAGAGCTAAATGTCAAGTCTCCTTCACTCTCTAGTTGCACGTCAATCACACGTCATGCGGCTGCGCGCGCATCTCTGCCAAATATTTCTGCTGACATTGCAGGATTCTTCTATGGATCCACCCACTTGTGACATCATGTTTAATGACGTATTTTAGTTACACCCATGTTTACGCCTCTATTAGTTACGTATGTACAGTTTATCTGAATTATCAGCTGTCACGCCTCTTGCATCTGTTTCACTGTAATGTATTTTCTATAAAACTGCTTAACTGTCAATAATATATGCTCCTTCCTTCCTGAACTTTCGTGGTGATGGAATAGAAGGCCCACAATTCGAATTGTCTTCCTTTGTATAGGAATAAAGCCCTTTTAAAACCTCTAATACCACGGATTCTGCCTCTTATTTTTACTGAGTTATTCTCACTAAGACTTTACCGCATAAAAAATAGTACCGGTAACGAAATATTTACCACAACTCAGTGAGAGACAGTGGGAGAGTCAGTGAGAGTGAGTTAGTCAGTCAGTGAGAGAGAGTGGGAGAGTCAGTCAGTGAGAGAGGAGAGAGTGGGGGAGTCAGTCAGTGAGAGTCTGTCAGTGAGTCTGTCAGTGAGAGTGAGTCAGTGAGAGTGAGTCAGTGAGAGTCTGTCAGTGAGAGTGAGTCAGTAAGAGTGAGTCAGAGAGAGTGAGTCAGTGAGAGTCTGTCAGTAAGAGTCTGTCAGTGAGAGTGAGAGAGTCAGTCAGTCAGGGAGAGAGAGTGGGAGAGTAAGTCAGTGGAAGTGAGTGACTCAGTCAGTGAGAGCGAGTGGGAGAGTCACTCAGTGAGAGAGAGTGGGAGAGTCTGTCAGTGAAAGTCTGTAAGTCAGTGAGAGCCTGTCAGTGAGTCTGTCAGTGAGAGTGAGTCAGTCAGTGAGAGAGAGTGGGAGAGTCAGTCAGTGAGAGAGTGGGAAAGTCAGTCAGTGAGAGTCTGTCAGGGAGAGTGAGTCAGTGAGAGTGAGTCAGTGAGAGTGAGTCAGAGAGAATCTGTCAGTGAGAGTCTGTCAGTGAGAGTCAGTCAGTCAGTGAGAGTCAGTCAGTGAGAGAGAGAGTGGGAGAATCAGTCAGTGAGAGAGAGTGGGAGAGTCAGTCAGTGAGAGTGAGTGAGTCAGTCAGTGAGAGAGAGTGGGAGAGTCAGTCATTGAGAGAGGAGAGAGTGGGAGAGTCTGTCAGTGAGAGTCTGTCAGTGAGAGTGAGTCAGTGAGAGTGAGTCAGTGAGAGTCAGTCAGTGAGAGTCTGTCAGTAAGAGTCTGTCAGTGAGAGTGAGAGTCAGTCAGTCAGTGAGAGAGAGTGGGAGAGTCAGTCAGTGAGTGAGAGTGAGTGGGAGAGTCTGTCAGTGAGAGTGAGTGAGTCAGTCAGTCAGTCAGTGAGAGAGAGTGGGTCAGTCAGTGAGAGTGAGTGAGAGAGTGAGTGAGAGTCTATCAGTGAGAGTGAGTGAGTCAGTGAGAGTGAGTGAGTCAGTGAGAGTGAGTCAGTCAGTCAGTGAGAGTGAGTCTGACAGTCAGTGAGAGTGAGTCTATCAGTCAGTGAGTCAGTCAGTGAGAGAGAGTGGGAGAGTCTGTCAGTGAGAGTCTGTCAGTCAATGAGTGAGTGAGTGAGTCAGTGAGAGAGAGAGATTCTGTCAGTCAGTGAGAGAGAGTCTGTCTGTTAGTGAGAGTGAGTGAGTCAGTCAGTCAGTGAGGGAGAGTGGGAGAGTCTGTCAGTGAGAGTCTGTCAGTGAGAGTGAGTCAGTCAGTGAGAGTCTGTCAGTGAGAGTGAGTCAGTCAGTCAGTGAGAATGAGTGAGTCAGTCAGCCAGTGAGAGAGTCAGTCAGTGAGAGAGTGAGAGTGTCAGTGAGAGTCTGTCAGTGAGAGTCTGTCAGCGAGAGTGAGTCAGTGAGAGTGAGTCAGTGAGAGTGAGTGAGTCAGTCAGTCAGTGAGACTGAGTGAGTGAGTCAGTCAATGAGAGTGAGTCAGTCAGTCAGTGAGTTAGAGTGAGTGGGAGAGTCAGTCAGTGAGTGAGAGTGAGTGGGAGAGTCTGTCAGTGAGAGTCTATCAGTGAGAGTCTGTCAGAGTGAGTGAGTGAGTCAGTCAGTGAGAGAGAGTTTTGAGAGTCAGTTAGTGAGAGAGTGGGAGAGTGAGTCAGTGAGAGTCTGGCAGTGAGAGTGAGTCAGTCAGTCTGTCAGTGAGAGTCTGTCAGTGTGAGAGTCTGTCAGTGTGAGAGTCTGTCAGTGAGTCTGTCAGTGAGTCTGTTAGTGAGAGAGAGTGAGTCAGTCAGTGAGAGAGAGTCTGTCAGTCAGTGAGAGAGAGTGGGAGAGTCTGTCAGTGATAGTCTGTCAGTCAGTGAGAGTCTGTCAGTGAGAGTGAGTCAGTCAGTGAGAGTCTGTCAGTGAGTGAGTGAGCCAGTCAGTGAGAGTGGGCGTGTCAGCAGTGGCGGATGGTGACATTTGAAAAAGGTGTGGCGTAAAATGATTGTCATACTTCACCGTAGCGAGCGAGCGTAGCGAGCGAGCCTGAACAACCTAAGGGGAGTTTGGGGGATTGTCCCCCCGAGAACATTTAGAAAAAAGAGTGGAAAAATTGTGTATTTTCAAGCGAATTTGAGAAAGCAGGAAGGTTAATAAAGCAATTGTGAAAGTGCAGTTATTACATTAATAAAGAGATGTCATATAACATAGGTAGCTGCTTATTCAGTATAACCACAGAGCTTCATATCAGACTTAGAGATAAAATGCATTTCTGGGTACCTCACAGATGTTTATTTAACAAATAACTAAACAGGTCGCAAACTAGTAGCATTCAACATATGTTTACTTTTTGTATCTAAAATCAGCACGTCTGTCTTTAAGAGCAGCAAACTTTTCTATAACTTGAATGTTAAAGTCTGTGATTCTTTTCACTAATTCGTTCTCTATAGAGAGCATTGCCAAAGCATTTAGTCTTTCCTCAAGCATGGTGTTTCTCAAGAATGTCTTAATCCTCTTTAAGGTGGAAAAAGATCGTTCTGCCTCTGCTGTTGTAATAGGAGTGGTAATTACAATTTTTAGTAAAGCCACTGTCTCTGTAAATGTCTTTTCCATATTAAGTTTATGAATTAAAGCCAGAAAAGACCTGGCATCTTTGGCCTTTCAGTACACAGGCATTGAGTACAGTACAGTCAACTCAGTTTTCAGGTCCTCTTGGTTGAACATAGGATAAGCTTCCACAGCCTCATGCAGAGCATGTTCAGGGAAGTATTCATCATATTTTGCAAAGTATTCCCTTTCCAATAATGCGGCACTCACCAAATGTTTTGTGAAAGCAAAACGTTCCTATGCATGCACAATTACAATGTCACATATCTCTTTTGCATTTCGGACCATAGTGGTGATGTTTTTCCTGTGGTTTGAAAAAGTTGAAGCCTTTGGCAGTTTGCTGTCTAAATTGTCAACCTCATCTCTCACTTTGCTTATGCGTTCGATAAACATAGAGGTATTTCTTTTCACAGAGACAGTATCGATCTCTCATGCTTGTAACTGATTGTATAAATTTTCGACAGCTGATATTAATTCTTGAAATAAAAACAGAAAGAACTGAAACTCTCTATCTTTTAGTGTTCTAGCAAAGCCACGGGCTTCACTGTGAGTTTTGAAATCAAAGGTTTCATTGGCTTCTATGGTTTCAAAACATTTCACAAGGTCCGCCCTATATTGATATATTAGTTACACTGTACGCATGTTAAAGTTCCAACGAGTTGAGGATCCCCTTGGAACCCTTTTGTCCACAATCTCCTGAAGTGCTTCTGGGGAACATGAGAAGAATGCTGCCATGCCTCCTAGATCCTGAAAGAAAATGTATGTCTCGGTGATCTTTGATACTGCCTGTTGCATAATAAGATTAAGTTGGTGGGCGTAACAGTGCACATAGTGAGCATAAAGTTACACATCTCTAATTCTTTTCTGTACTCCACCAAGGCTTCCACTCATTATGGACGCACCATCATAGCTTTGTACAATACGTTTTTTTTGGTGTACCTCTGGAAAAATGAAGTTCAATTGACGCAGTCTCTTAAATGAGTAAAACCATAGAACCTCTCCACAACATTATTGTCACTATCCAGGTACCGAAAGACTAATACGGACTGTGTTTGTGTGGCCACATCAGTGGTGTCATCAGCCTGAATAGCCACAAAGTCTGTGTTTTGCAACTCTTGGACAATATGGCTTCTCATAATTTCTAGCATACACTCAAAGAGTTCATTTTGTATAGTTTTAGAGTTGCCCTTAAAGACTGTATCACTTGCTAAATGTGCTTCCATTTCCTTGTCTATGCTTGCTATTAAATCCACAAGACCTTTGAATATTCCAGGATTTGGGGAACCTTCTGATTCATTATGGCCTCGCAATGCCAGTTCGAAAGCACCACAGAAACAAATGCAATCAATTATTTTTGATAGTATGTGCCTATTCCTATCAACTGCTTCATTGTGTTTCTGTATTGTTTGGCGGTATGCATTGTTTATGTGCTGCTCAATCAGTGTGTCTCCTAACATTCCCAGTCTCGTCAGGTTTTCCATATGCTTCCTTGTGTGTGCATGCTTCCTTATTTTTTCAGACAGATGCTCCAAGTCTATCACTCCTTCTCTTGTCCAAGGAAAATAACCATTAAACAGCAAGCAGGGGAAGCAGAACAGTTTGTTTCTTGACGGGCACCCTGTAAGCCAATCAGCTTTTGTGTACCAGGTGTTTGAGAATGTACGTTTGTAAGATTTTCCTTCGTCCTGAGTAACTTGTTGCAGTTGTAGGTCAGGCCGATCAGGTCCCAATCTCTTTATATGTAGTTTCTCTTCTAGTGGCCGTGCATGGAATGACCGTGTAATTAATTGTTCTACCGTATTCATCATGCCGATGCTGTCCTTACCAATATGAAAGAAGCCTGTCAATAGTCAAAGTACAACGTATAAGATTTGGTGCAATAATATCAAATTTCAGTACAAATACATATATCTTGTGCATTATCGCAATATATCTCCAAAAGCTCCCCTTTGGACAACAGGACTGCTAAAAATACAGCCTTACTGCCTGCTTCCTCTGTGTGCCATAGTGGCTGCTGAAGGCACTGAAACAGACACTGTTTGAGGGCCTTGAACAAGGCAAGGAATTGATAGTGCCTTTAACAACCGTTATTGCCCAAAGCACAGGGCTCAGTATTAGTAAATTCCATCCACTGAGGGTACAATGTTCAGAATGTGCACCCACCCCAACCACCATGTAGAGTGACCACAAACATAGCCCTAACTACAATCTAAAAACAAATATCATCAGTTTCCTTACATTTACCATGGTTGTTTGCTGGGTCGTAGCCGGGATGAAAGAGCAGTAAAGGAGGTTGGGGCCTCTTGTTCTCCGTCCAAAACTTGCCCAAAAATTAGGTAATGGTTCAGGTTTTCAGGTTTACCAGGTGATGAAAATAAAAATATAACAATTTATTTTTGAAACATTAGGGTAATCAAAGAAAGACTGGGGGGGAAAAACATAACGCTACAATTTTTACCTTGCAGTTTGCATGCAGCTCTTAGATGACAGTTAATAGCTCACTGTTGTATGTTAGGATTTTTACTTACAAACTGCAAGTAACAAAATGATCTCTCTGACAAATACAGTGACTCACTGACCTATTTACATCTACTTGTGTAAATGTGCAGGAATTTATATAGCGCAAATCACCAAGTGGTCTCTAAGCGCTTGCTTAGGGAACCCGTCCTGGTATTCCCCTGTGAGATAACCCGGCAGGGCATCCGCAAGGTGAAAACCAGGCATCCCGCCGCGAGGGGCCCATGTGGAGATTATGCAAGCTATTGCCCAGAGTCACAGAGTGTGAACCCATGAATCGAGTATGCACTGGAGCGAGAATTATCGAGTCCATGGACATTTATGGACTCAAGACCCAGCCGAGCCGGGAATTGAACCCTGGTCCCGGGCTGACCTCTGCTTCCAGGTCTGCCTCCTCTAACCAGTGAGCCACACTTCTCCACGTCATGGACCACAATGCTTTGGGGTAACACGCTGGTAGGACGAGCAGAGTGCGGCCAATCGGACTTTTGTTTATATTCATGCTTCCTTGAGCCGGTGGGGCTGACGAGCCCATGGCTACGCACCTGCGCGCCTTGAGTGGTACTTTACCTGAGAATACTTTTTATGGCAGCCTACGTAGCAACCCCACACACATACCTACTCCCTGCTGACGAGAGGCAACTACCTCGAAACACGTGTCCAGGGATGGCTAACGCAACACTCATTTTCACTTTAAACTTTGGCATAGGCGCACTCGCCGACGCTACTTCATGGACCACAATGCTTTGGGGTAACACGCTGGTAGGACGAGCAGAGTATGGCCAATCAGACTTTTGTTTATATTCAGGCTCCCTTGAGCCGGTGGGGCTGACGAGCCCATGGCTAGGCACCTGCGCGCCTTGAGTGGTACGTTACCTGAGAATACTTTTTATGGCAGCCCACGCAGCAACCCCACACACATACCTACTCCCTGCTGACGAGAGGCAACTACCTCGAAACACGTGTCCAGGGATGGCTAACGCGACACTCATTTTCACTTTAAACTTTGGCATAGGCGTACTCACCAACGCTACTTCATGGACCACAATGCTTTGGGGTAACACGCTGGTAGGACGAGCAGAGTGCGGCCAATCGGACTTCTATTTACATCATGTGCCTTTTGTGATCTGCATCAGGTACATGTTCTTTGAAGTAGGCACATTAACCTTCTGCGCTACCTTTCCATGATTGAAAACTTTCATTAGACAAAACTCTGATCTCTCTCTAGGAAAAACATTAACAATATCCTTGGTGCAACAACATCAAGTGTTGCATGGCTAAACATTTAATTATAAGGTCCCAAAGGCGAGACCTATTGGTGCTCTTGGCTGTGCCTCTGAAAGTTCATTTTCCATGAGTCTCCGACTTGTTCCTTTCCTAATGACGCTGAATCCCTGGTGTGTCAATTCAATGCCAGTGTTAACTATTGCACAAGGAGGCCCTGCCGCACCTCGATGAAACCCAAAAAGTACAGTTAGATAAAAACGACCGTGAAAATGAATAAATCCACAATCATCTATGAAAGCACATGGCACGAAATGAGACCACGCCGCTCTGGTTGCTTCAGGCAGACCTGGTGAATCAAAGCGTTGATTTGCAAACAAGGGATCAAAGAGATATGGAAGCACACACATGGGCTAGCCTATTCAGTGCTCTCCCTTTCATACCCTTCCTGCAGGTCATGACTGGTCAGTGTGCCTACATTATTTACTAAGCTGTGCACAGCATGATTCAGCGGCTGAGCCGAGCACACAAAACAAGATCTGTCAGCTACAAACTCACTGCAGCCCCGGGTGCGCTTCCTGACGCCCTCGGGGAGCTTGGCTTGGCTTTAGGATGTTCACTGCAAGATGCTTCCCAAGGGATGGGCTGCTTGTACATCGCACGGCCCTTGAAATATAACCTGGCTTTGTCAGCAGCTTAAACAATTATTATGCCTCTGCTTTCGTGAATATGCTTCCACGTAACCAGGACCTCGTGCCTGAAATCGTCATCAGTCGTGCCAGACAGTCATAAACACAAGGCTATTACCTGCCTAACCTAGAAGTCTTTTTGGAGAAAAAAAAATTGCAACCATTTCAGTGCTGCCTGCAAGGATGTGCGGAAAGGGTCAACATCATTGCTGTGTTTAGGACTTCTTCTGGTGTGTACATGTCTATAGTGATGGTGTAACTTCTGTGTTAGGAACAACTGCTGTGTCAACTTTAGTAGTAATAAACATCTGTGATCTTGGGAAGGTCTTTAAGAAACATGAAACAATCTCCATTTGTACAGTTGCTGCCAATAAATGAACGAATAAATGAATACACATAGAAGTATGCACTCTGGTCAAATCAAAACGATCTTAACAAACCAAAGTGTTCTCAGTTGTAGACTACCCCAAGGCCAAAAGGCCACACGCCCTCCCGCCCACTGTTGTATGTGTTAGACAGTGACTCCATGTGATCTTTTTTGTGAACTAGCAATCGAACACATACACTGCAAAAATTAAACAAAGTAGAGGAAAGATAGCTTAAAATTAATTTATTTACCAAATATAGCTATAATATAAATGATAATATTTTTCAAATATACAAAACATTACACAGTCCCTCTCCAAGGGACTAATGCAGGTCCATATGCACATGATAACAGTGCTGTTCGGCAAGAGCGCAGTGATTATGTTACAAGTTACATGCCACTCTAGGATGTATCATTGACCAACAATGAACATCTGAACCCAGTGTTGAGTCTGTTGAGCAAACCACAGCCACCAGAAATGGCTGCCATGTGTTCCTGATTTAGCCTCTCTTTCCTCAAACGTTTCTAAATTTACATTCTTATTTATTATTTAAAAAAACATACACATTTGTTCTACTTCCGCTGTCCTTCAGCACCTCTTCTTCGTTCTTCTGTGTCCTCTTCCACCCACGCCTTCCATCCCTTCCCTCTTTCTCACTAATCTCTAAATCCATTCTCTTACCCTGTTGTCAAAAATCTTGTATCCCAGGGTGCAGGTGCAGCTGGTTCACTGCCAATGTAACCTGCTTGGCACCATTGTGTCTCCCCCCTGCCTGAGGTTTGAGGGAGAGACATGACTACACTGTTCTTCCCGCTTCCCTGCTTCCCACTGGACACCAAGATCTCTTGTGTGGCACAAGCCAGCTCGCAATACTCATCGCCCGCCATACTTGTGGGTTGTGTGACATTTTTGCAGTCATTGTAGTGTCGGGGATAGGACTCAAAACTTAAAAGTTCCTGCTACACTCAGGCAGGGCAAACCCGCAATGTCTTAAAGAATTCATAGCAATGATGTCACGCGGTCCTCCTGCTGAACTTCAATGCTGGACGTTTCTGTGAATGTAACTGGGAATGTGGCCATTGCACAAAAAGGATGAGGCCCATTCTTATGAAAATATCCATGTGCTGCATTTACTGCACACAGTATTTGGATGTTTGCACTGGCCAAAAGTCGTACGATTCGCAATCGCAGACACTTCCGACGAGAAGCCTATGAAATATGGCTGCACAGCAGTACACTTAGGATCTGTCGTTGGGAATATCGACCCAGAGCAATAATTATTCAAAGCAGAAGAGCCGCTGTCTAAGTATGAAGAAACGATGCGCCAGCGCCATGTTAGAATTTAGAAACAACTGACTGTGTTAAAATAAAAACGTTCGCTCAACGACTCTTGGAGTCGTGACTCTGGATCGTCGACTCGTGTGGCACTGGCGCGCCAGGCGCGGTGACGTGCCGACAGCGTAGAGGAAATGGCCAATCACCACTGCATGGCTCACATAAGCCACAGTGCGATTGGCCATACGGGCAGTGCCACCACCCACGCGCGGCACCATCCTAAATCTTCCTGCTTCCCTGATTCCCGCTGGACACCAAGATCTCTTGGTCTTGTGTGGCACGAGCCAGCGAGCTCGCAATACTCGTCATAGGCCCGCAGCCATATTTGTGGGTTGTGTGACATTTTTGCAGTCATGCTTGATACAGAGTTTGGCACACTGGTACGTCCAGAGATTGTGCTCTCCATCCCTTTTTTGTTGTGTCGGTGTTAGCACTCAAAACGTAAAAGTTCCTGTCACTCAGGGCAAACCCGCAATGTCTTAAAGTCAAGAATTCATAGCAATGATGTGTGACAGAAACAGTTGGCCTGTTCACAATGTCACGCGGTCCTCCTGTGCTGTGCTGAGCTTCAATGATGGACGTTTCTGTGAATGTAACTGGGAATGTGGCCATTGCATAAAAAGGACGAGGCCCATTCTTATGAAAATATCCACGTGCTGCATTTACTGCACACAGTATTTGTATTATTGCACTGGCAAAAAGTTGCAGGTTTCGCAATCGCAGTCACAGACACTTCCGATGAGAAGGCAGTCTATGAAATATGTGTCAACACACTAACGCAGTCCACTTAGCAAAGGATCTGTCGGAATATTATCGACCCAGAGCAAATTATTCAAAGCAGAAGAGCCGCTGCCTAAGTATGAAGAAACGATGCGCCAGCGCCATGTTAGAATTTAGAAACAACTGACTGTGTTAAAATAAAAACTTACGTTATCGCATTGAGGAAGTGTGTAGACTGTCACTACACTGACTCACTCGACTCGACTAACTCAAGAAAAGACCAGTACTGGAGAAGACACACCGGCACAAGGTCTATTGCTCTACTACACTCTCGACTCTCATGACTCTGACTTGTCGGCACTGGTGCGCCAGGCGCACTGACGTGCCGACAGTGTAGAGAGGAAATAGCCAATCACCACTGGATGGCTCACATAAACCACAGTGTGATTGGCCATACAAGTGCGGCACTGGGCAGTGACGTGCCGACAGTGTAGAGAGGAAATGGCCAATCACCACTGGATAGCTCACATAAACCACAGTGTGATTGGCCATACAAGTGCGGCACTGGGCAGTGCCACCAACCACGCGCGGCACCATCCTGCAGGCTGCCTGGCTGCGCGGTGTCTACTCTCTCAGCCAATCCTGGCGCTGCATTAGCAGCGCCACTGCGCCAGGATTGGCTAAGAGCAGGGTTACTGCCTGCCCATAAAGAGACCCGGGGGCCCAGGTCCCTCGCCAGTCTGACATAAACCAAAGCCTGAGGGTAGAGGCTGATCATATCCGCACACAACAAATGACTGTGATCACTAGTTGGTAAATAGTGCACAAAACCAGAGAGTACTTCCCTCTTTACTCCCCAAAAAATGTAGGATCAAGTCCTACATCAACATTCAAATACAAAAAGGTTTCAGCACTGTATACATTAGTATGAGTACAGTATAGCGACAGCAACTCAATAACAAGGACATGTGGCACAAGATGTATAGTTTTTATAGATACATTTTCTTCTTTATTTCTTTCGGTTGAGGATTCTTTACAGTTCACAATTAACGCGTTTTGTTCCCCATGAGACTTCTTCAGGGCTCGCATATGTGATGTATAGAATTATTTTCCTTTATAGAAGTTCATATAGTGTCAATTCAACGGTGAACGTTTCGCTAGGTTACTCTGTGTTTGGCAACGGTGTGATAGCCGGCCGCATTCATCCTCAACTTCCAATTTCGCCAGTCTGAGTCACTATAGGGGAGGAGGAGGGAAGGTACTACTGCGTGTGCGCATGTGCGGGCCAGTCATAAAAATTACTAGCCCAAAAATTGACATGCGCACACACTGCAGCAGTGCTATTTCTGCTGTGCTGTGAATCACTGCCGCAGCCCCGCCCCCACACCTTCCGCGATATCCGATTCAGTCAGGCCAGTCCCGGGCACAGCTCTCTGAGCTAGAGCCTTGCCGCAGACTGCGAGTGCGCTCACGCTCAGATTATTTATTTTGATTTTGAATCCTGAATCTCCGTGACGGTCATCCATGGCTAGTGGGGCAACGCCCCAACACCCCCAATGGACACACCGCCACTGCATGTCTGTCAGTGAGAGAGTCTGTCAGTGAGAGTGAGTCAGTCAGTGAGAGTCTGTTAGTGAGAGTGAGTCAGTCAGTCAGTGAGAGTGAGAGAGTCAATCAATCAGTGACAGAGTCAGTCAGTGAGAGAGTGAGAGTGTCAGTGAGAGTCTGTCAGTGAGAGTCAGTCAGTGAGAGTGAGTCAGTGAGAGTGAGTCAGTCAGTGAGTCAGTGAGACTGAGTGAGTGAGTCAGTCAGTCAGTGAGAGTGCGTGAGTCAGTCAGTGAGTTAGAGTGAGTGGGAGAGTCAGTCAGTGAGTGAGAGTGAGTGAGTTGGAGAGTCTATCAGTGAGTCTGTCAGTGAGAGTGAGTGAGTCAGTCAATCAGTGAGAGAGAGTTTTGAGAGTCAGTTAGTGAGAGAGCGGGAGAGTGAGTCAGTGAGAGTCTGTCGGTGAGAGTGAGTCAGTCAGTCTGTCAGTGAGAGTCTGTCAGTGTGAGAGTCTGTCAGTGAGAGTCTGTCAGTGAGAGAGTGTCAGTCAGTGAGAGAGGGGGAGATTCAGTGAGAGTCTGTCAGTGAGAGTGAGTCAGTGAGTGTCAGTCAGTGAGAGTGAGTCAGTGAGTGAGAGTGAGTGAGTCAGTCAGTGAGTGAGAGTGAGTCAGTGAGTGAGTGAGAGAGAGTGGGAGAGTCAGTCAGTGAGTGAGAGAGAGTGGGAGAGTCTGTCAGTGAGAGTCTATCAGTGAGAGTCTGTCAGTGAGAGTGAGTCAGTCAGTCAGTCAGTGAGAGAGAGTGGGAGAGTCAGTTAGTGTGAGAGTCAGTCAGTGAGAGTCTGTCGGTGAGAGTGAGTCAATGAGAGTCTGTCAGTGAGAGTCTGTCAGTGAGTCTGTCAGTGAGAGAGAGAGAGTGAGAGAGTAGGAGAGTCTGTCAGTGAGAGTGAGAGTCAGTGTGAGTGAGAGAGTCAGTGAGTCAGTGTGAATGAGAGAGTCAGTCTGAGTGAGAGAGTCAGTGTGAGTAAGTGTGAGTGAAAGTGTGAGTGAGAGTGTCAGTGTCAGAGAGAGTGTCAGTGTTAGTGAGAGTCTGTAAGAGTGTCAGTGAGAGTGTGAGAGAGTGAGAGTCTGTGTGAGTGTCAGTGAGAGTGTGATAGTCAGTGAGAGTGAGTCAGCCATTAATGCAAGGCATTTGCAGTTAGGGTGAGTACTCTAAAGCTCAACTTTCATTGTGACAATGGTTCAAATATAAAACCGCTACATATTTGCAGAGTTTAACGATTTGTGGCTATTCGTAATGCTTTGAGGATACTACATTATTATATGCAAATAAATACATACAGAACAAATAAAAGAAACAATTATAGTGAAGACTTGAATCCGCATGTTCTGAAAATCTGTAATTTCCCATCTGTCAAAGGAGCACAAGCAGCAGCTGTTTGAAAGAACTCGTGCTTGTGCTCATCATTGCTACTTTATATTAATGGATTTCATTTTAAAGTAATTCAATTAAGATAGAGAGACAGCACATCGGGTAAGGATTACAACGCACCTGAGAAAACATGGTAACTCTTATCTCATCAAGCCCGGGAGTGGTGCATGCGTGCGCATGTGCGCAGTCTTCACTTTTTCAAGCACTGCACTCGTGCTTGTGGTGCGCCGCTGCGGGCTCCCGCAAGGTGGATGCCTCCACAAGCACGAGTGCAGTGCTTAAAAAAGCGAAGAACAACGGCTTAAGGCCCTCCTATGCGACGTATGCGTGCTGCGTAGGCGAGACCTAAAAACGAAGAGTGATTGAACCACATGAGACAGACGTTTGTCCAGGGTCAAGAAGGTACTAAGTTTCACTAATAAAGTTTATAGTTGAAGGTACTAATCCATCGTATAGATGGCTTACACCCAATGTTATGTTTTGTCCACATACAGTACTGTTTTACTGAAGTCCTACACAGAATGAAAATAGAATTCTGCATATGGGTTTCTTGCAATTATTCAATAAAAGTGCTGAAGAAAATGCTAAATTAGAGTGAGTAATGAATTTACTATGCAACAGATGCTTTATCTGATGCACACATAAAGTCATCTGGTTTGATTTATGCCCAAAGCGTGTGCTTGGAGCTGTCGGGACTGAAAAAGAATACAACATTGACCTTTATACTTGCCCAAAGTTTATTTGTCTATCGCGGCAAATTAATATTGAGAAAATGAGGTCGAAGCAGAGCTTTGACTTAAAGTTGTTTATTACAATTGTGTGTTGAGTCGTGTAATAAAAATAATAAATGCATTACACCCATATTAGATGCAGACAATGCTTTATTATTGAAAACATGACAAGAAGTCCATGACCTGAATGATGTCTTTGCTCATCATTAGAGATGGTTTTAGAGTTTCTTTATCAGGCAAAGCTGAGGTACTACGAGTGTAAAAAATTAACAAACATGTTATAGTACACTTCAGTAAACGATGGAGATTATTTAAGGAATGAAACTGTCTCAGGTCCACTTGGCCTCAGTTCAGCTGAGAGTGAGTCACCATCTCCTGTTTCCCACACAGAGTTATATGTTTTTAATGGGAATGGCCATCACGTACTTGTCTGCACCACATAAGTTATGTATTCCACCATAAACGAAGCGCTTCAATTCTCTCTCCACTCTCCAATCCGTGTGACTGTACCCATGTGCCTCTTGGATCTGTACAGTGTCCCACTGCCTCTGCCTAGGTGTATGCTATACAGATACCAAATACTTACACACGTAGCTGTATACAGTATTCTGCATACAAATAGAATACAACATGGTTGTAAATAGAGTGTTGCATCCATTTGACATGCCCTACAAACAAAGGCAACCAGATCCCAGTGACTTTCGCTCATTCCTACTTAGGCCAAGACAAGATCTAGTCACTTATAGCATCAGTAAGAGGACCGCTGTAGTCCAGGTGGGGCTGGAATAGAACTATACTGGCTGCTGAATGAGGCCTATGAGATCAGTGGTAGCTCTGAGTTTGGGAAGTATGTCAACTGAAGACTACGACTGCTGCAAGCAAAGTTTCTGGGTGGTATCCTTTGCAAAAACGTGGGAATCTGTGCACAAACAACAATTCCTGTATGTTAGCCTCCAGAAACAACAACATTGGAATGGGAAGCGTGTTCCCACTGTTGCCTTCAACACACTGCAGTTACTGATGCTCTGGTTATCTGTAACTACAGGGCTGGGGGGAAATACTGGGTCATTTACCATCCCTAAAAGGGAAAGGCTTTGTATCCTCAGGTTATCAATCTATAAATTACTAAACATATATGGTTACTAAATGTAGGTTAAAGTGCATGGCTGTACTGTTACTCTTGACAAGCAGTCTCATATGAAGGAACGTTACCCTCTAAAAAAAGTCTGCATGTTGTAATGTTACACTGTAAAAATAAAGGAGTGAGTTTTTTTCTTTACCATAATTTAGAAAATAGCAAAGAGCTTCATGCTTTACTGTTAAAGGTGATATTTGGGCTGCCTCTGCTGATTCGGGCCAGTAACTAGAAGGGAGGCATTTTCCAGGACCATCACAGTCACTCGAAGAGCATGGTCCCACAAAAGGTTTGGTCAAGAAGATCAAAATAATAGATTTTAACATTCTCCATCTCACAATTTCTTACAGGGACCATTACAACATCAGAAAAAGTGTTCCAGAAGGCCCAGTCTCTCTTTGAAAACTGTAGTGGAATACATGGGAATGTGGGCCGCTAAACCATTAGGAGGTCAGAGGCCCCCATCGGGGAGCAGTGGTTTTGCCCTAGTGGTGCATTTCTTATAAATAAATAGAGGAAGACAGACTATAGGAACCTACTGGAAGTTTCTACAGAGAACACTGGGGTGGGGGAGGGGGTCATAATATACTCTACGGACAATTCAAGGGTTATGAAGTGTGCGTATCTCCTTCTTTCGCTAGGAGGCCATGCTTGCATGAGCCAGTTTCAGCTTTAGAAACACTGCATCTTTTGGACAAGACAGGCTAATAATGCAGCACTGAGGTAACCAGTGTTATTAGGTGCTTCACTTGTAATGGTTATGAGAACTTGCACAATACAGTGTGTGGGGCAATCATCTACTGGGCACATAAAATCTGCGAACAAGGGTGTAACAGAGAAATAAAGGAAGCATTACAGGAATGGGCAAGAACTGTGGAAGAAGAGGTCTTCTTGCCTTGTCTATTCCCCGTCTCTGTCATCTTCTCCTCTTGCTTCATGTACATCTTCCTCCCTGTTCCCTGGTGAAATCCTCCACTGCCTGACTGGTCGGATTCTCCACTGTAATACCTGTCCTCCTTTCTCTTACCCCTTCAGTTCATGATCTTAAATCATTGTCCGTCCTCTACTGCTGAAACGTGCATTCAGTTCATTGCAGTCCTGCATATACGGACGGTTTTTTAAGTCAGTCAGTCAGTCAAAGTGGCTTTATTTCGATAAAAAATATCTTTAAAAGCTTTACAGAAGTAAAATACATTACAGAGTTAAAATCTATAAAAACATAGACGATAAATGACTAAAAAGGTCAAATCACAGAGACCATAATTAAACAATTAGTGAAAGCCATTTTGTCCTAATACACCATGCCCAGCTTAAATATTTGGCTAAGCCACAAACAAAAAGCAGCCGAGTATCTGAACTTAAAATTTGCAGGGCCACGCTACATTGTCGAGTGCCCAGCTCCCTACACAGTGGTTTAAGCCACCTGGAGCGGGGCGCTTTGTAGGCTGGGCATACAAACAAAAAGTGAGGGATCGATTCTATCTCCAATGGGCAAAAGGGACAGTAGGGTATAGTTTGGGCCGGAGTTTTCCACCGGGCGGTCAATGATCTCACCGGAAGCACACCAGCTCTAAATTTAAAAAACAAAGCTCTGTCCCTGGGAATTGTGATAAGATCCAAGTAGTGTACCCGCAGTGCCACGTCCTTCACAAGCAGAAAATCCCTAGAGGCATGACACAAGCTAGGATCAGAATTTCTTTTGCATGTTACCCAAGACCAATATAAGTTCTTCAAAACTGATTTCGGAGGGGCAGACCGAGAATGCCAAGCCCCCTCAAGGCCAAGCTCGGTCAGCAAACTTTTCACATCCCT
Source organism: Triturus cristatus (assembly GCF_964204655.1). Taxonomy (NCBI): domain Eukaryota; kingdom Metazoa; phylum Chordata; class Amphibia; order Caudata; family Salamandridae; genus Triturus; species Triturus cristatus. The sequence goes on along the minus strand of NC_140584.1, from coordinate 1,038,600,278 downwards.
TAACCACCTTATTTTTGCCCAGCTAGACAAGCCTAAAATCTCCTTTAGGCCCTCAGCATAACTGGCCAGTTCCGGGACCCTCCACAGGCGGGCCCACAGTAAAAGAGGGCGCAACCTAGCCTGATCCTGGATGGAACGGCACCCCATGTCCAACAAAAGTGGGAGAGTAGGGGTGCTCTTGGGAAGGGACATCAAGTCCCTCAGGAAGTTGTTCTCTGAGCACACCAACTGACTCATATTGTGGGCGCCCCATAACTCTGCTCCGTAAAGTGCCGCGCTAACGGCTCTGGCAGCATAAATGTCAAGCACCGGGGCGATAGGTTTCATAGAGGATGCTTTCTGCTCCTTCAGAAGAGCACCCACCACCCTTTTGTGGCTTAAGATCATTTTAAGGAGATGACTGTCCCACTTCATGGTGTCAAGAAGACGTATGCCCAAATAATCAAATTCCTTAACCCTTTCCAGGGGAGCCATATTGAGCACTGGGAGTCGACCAAGTTTTTTAGGGGGGTTCAAGACAAGGAACTTGGTCTTATCAGTATTAATCTTTAGACCTGTTGACTTACAAAATTGGTCAAAGCCATCCAAGAGACTCTGAAGGCCAACCGGGGTCTTAGAGATTAACAGGGTGTCATCGGCAAATAGCAGGGTTGGTATCTTCCTCCCTGCCAATGTTGGTGAATCAGCTTGAATTTTAAGAAGGTGGTCCACAACTTCGTTTAGTTGAGTGAGAAGAGTGTGGGTGCGAGGACGCACCCCTGTCGCACTCCTCTATTGACTTTGATACGAGCGGTCCTTTGTCCCTGGGTTCCCCACCTTACAGGCGCATAGTTATTCTCGTGAAGTTTTATTATTAGGCACAGTAGGTACGAAGGCATAGCTAATTTTACCAAAACCCGCCACAAGCGCTCCCGGGGTACTAGGTCAAAGGCAGTCCGCAGGTCGATAAATGCCAGATACAGACTGCCTTTGCCTATAACTACCACCTTCCAATAAATCATCAGCAGTCGAAATGACTGTTCGATGGTCCCAGTACCAGCCCTGAAGCCAGCTTGAAAATCAGATAATATTTTGTTCTCTTCAGCCCATTGTAGAACCCTACTCAAAATTACTTTCCCTGCCACTTTTTGAGACGAGTCTATCAGACTTATGGGGCGATAGTTAGATGGGTCATCCCGAGACCCTTTCTTAAAGATCGGGACGACCTCTGCACCCATCCACGACTCTGGGAGTGGAGCTCCTTGCCTAGATGCATTAAGCAGGGAAGCAATAAGAACCCCCCACTCTCCCGGATTAAGACGGAAAAGGTCCCCAGGCAAACCATCTGGCCCTGCGGCTTTCATAGGCACAAGGGATTTAATAGAATGTTCAACTTCCCTAGCTGTAAAAGGGACTTCCACCCCTGTGTCTACATCACCAGAAGAGGGTGGAAAAAAACAATCTGAATCATCCTCCATATTCATTCCATATTCATAGTGTAGAGGGAAGAAAAATGCTCAAACCAGGACTCCTCGGGGATGTTATAGGTAATGAGCGAGTCTATAGGCCTGTGTTTAGCTCTAATTAAGTGCCAAAAACCCCTCGAATTTTTCTCTGTGCTTGCTGTTTTCAAGTCACTCCAAAACTTGTCCTCCCAGGCTTTCTTGGCGACCTGTTGGACTGACCTATACTTCTTCCGTGCAACTGACACTAACCCTCCATCCCCTACCTTCACTGCCGTAATTAGATCTCGCTTAGCTTTCCGACAGGGGGCTGAGTACCAGCCAGGATTACCCTTTAGGCGGGGCTCCCTCCTAACGCCATTCACTCGATTGGGTATGGAAAAAAGGTCCCCTATTGATCTAGTGGTACTATTAAACAAGACGGAAACCTCATCAGCATCTAATGTAGCGGCTGAAAGCCTTGGTATAATATTTGACATAATTGCCTTTATGCCCATGACCTTCTCCTCATCAAGCACAAACTTGTCCCATTTTAACCGCCTCCCACAATTTGAAGGGCAGACTTCGCCGGTCATCCTTGCGACAGGAGGGATTACACGGCTAATATTCTTGCACCATAAGGGAGTAAGACTCACGGAGAGCAGATTGTGGTCACTATCCGTGGATGCAACAACCTCCATGTCTACCAGGTGGGACCAGAGGCGGAAATTTAAAAGGATATAATCTATCCTAGATGTGTGTCCCATCCTATTATAAGTATGTGCCCCTTTCTGGTCAGAAATGGATCTCCCATTGGTCGCCCTTAGGCCAAACTCCAAAGTGAGTGCATTTAATTGTATTGCACGTTGGGACCATCTCTTAATTGGACTTATATTAAGAGGTGGAATACCTCTTTGGGAGTCCTCGCCTAGGGTGTCTAGAACATCGTCCCCTGCAAGTGGCTCATACGTACAGTTAAAATCCCCCATGGCTAGGATGAATGAATTCGGGTTACACTCCCTTAGCCCATCCTCCAGGGCCACTAGTGTCGGGGAAGGCAGACCTCCTTTTGGACCTCTAGTATAGATATTAAAAATCTCCAGAGGGCTGCCACTGCGAGAGCCCCTCAAAGACAGTCTCATCAGGTCAGGGGAGTTAGTCTTAAACTGCTTCACACGTAAACCCAGGGAAAGTCTCACCCAAACGAGTAACCCGCCTAACGGGCGCCCCCTTCCCATAGTTGAAGTGCTTGCAGCAACATAAAAGGTCATATAGCCCACTTTGTGCCGAGGTTCGATGGACCAAGTCTCCTGAAAGGCACAAATATCAAAGGATTCAATGAGAGAATTCCAATCAGCCAGCTCTAAGTTACGGCTTCTGCCCGCCACATTCCAACTGATCACCTTAAGGTTCTCAGTGTTAGCGGCTTGCACTTCATGGAGTAAAAGAGAGTCGAGGGTCATACTGGAGAGAATGGAGGTACTTCCAGCATCAGTTGTTGCCGACTCGATTCCGTTTAGAACAGTGCTGGTGCCAGTAGGGGCTATTCCATTCTGACTGCTATGCAAAGGGGTTAAAGAGGGAGACGGAGAAGGATCGCTGACACAAGGAGGCTCAATATATACTGCTACACTCAAGTCGCTGTATATAGCCCCAACGGACCCCAGAGAATTCAAATTCACCGCTCCATGATCATCACGTCAATAATCATGCCACGGTGAATACGAAGGGGGGCCGGGGTTCCGAGGCATGAAAATGGGGTCAAGAGTAACATAGCGGGGCTGCCAACAGCCCCTCCCCTCACTATATGTCTGTCTACCAGGCCGGTGCGATGGCGGAGGCCGATAAAAGTAGCCAAGATCGCAAGTGCTAATGGCAGATAGAGCATAGTCGGACTCCTGGCTACAAATATACCTAGCTGCTCTCGGGTCTCTAAAGTTGACTAAAATACAATCTCCCATTTGATTCTTTGGCCTATTGCCCACCCACCCAACCCGTCTTACATGAATAATCTGGCCATCGATGTTATCAGGTAGAGGTCTATTTTCCCTGAGCCAAAACATTGTTTTATTTTTTAGCTCAGTATAAGATTCTTTGTTGCCTGGGTTTAATGGGGGGACCCTGGTAAGGACCACCACAAATGGTTGGCAACCAGGGGGAAGATTCGGGTATGGTGCAGTTAAAATCTCTTTCTCTCCAGCTTCCTGGGCCTCAAGCGCTGGGGTAGAGGAAGAAGAGATTGGGAGAGCGGGACATGACCCGCCAGCAAGAGTGCTACAAGGAGTATTGGTGCTCTTAGCCAAAGCTATAAATCCCTGTTTTGCGTGATCTGTGGGCTTAATGACAGTTTTGGAAGATTTTTTTAAATTACCAATGGTTTTGGGCTGTGTTCTATTAACCACAGATGAAGGCCCTGGTTCCTCCCCCCCCCCCCCCCTCTGCATACAAGGTGGGATCACGCCGCATGCTTTCCTTGGTTACAACCTGTATCTTCCCCGCTATGGGTGGTGTTGAACCCTGACTCTTTGGAGGGGGCCCAGAAAGCACGTAAGGGGGTTGCCCATCCTCTCTGAGTCTAGAGTTGAATTTGATCAAAGATTTTACCGAGAAAAAATGGTCGAGGACAGATTGTTCAAAGGCATCCACCCGCTCGGACAGTTTCTTTAACTGCTCTGTGACTGGAAGTAATAGTGATTTCACTAAGCATTCAAACTTAGGAAGCAAGAAATTCTCCAAGGACACACCCAAGTGCGAAGCCAAACTTGAATCTAAAATCAACTGTTGAAGGAGAATATCTGCTCCAGCTGCTGCTTGCTGGTTTTTTAAGGGATCTAGCCCCCCCCAGGACTCTTCCCCTGTACGACCACCTTGTGGGGATTTTTCTTCCTTAGCTTATTATGGGGTTTGATCAAATTCCCCCTGCGAGGGCTGATAACACGTTTTCTTTTAACTGCGGCGACTCCTCCCTCTACCTGTACTTGAGGGTCAAGCTGAGGGGATAGAGTATCAGGGGCCTGGGCCACAGGAGGAGTTGTAACTACTGGATGCGGTAGCTGCAGTGTTGTGGGACAATCTGATTCGGTTAGATTAATACCACTCTGAGCAATTAGAGACAGTCTATCCAGGCTTGCTCTAATTCTATTTACCTGTTGCTCATTATAAGGTAAAGAATCAGTAATCAGGGGAACAGGAGCATGGACGGGAGATGGAGCTAGTGCCAGATTGCCCATGGATGAGCGTTTATTAATGAGCGAATCCCGAGAGAGTTCGCGCTCCGTCCGGACAATCTCCTTTTCTACAATAGAGAAGGCACGTGTTATGAATTGGTCCATGGAGCCACTCACACAGTCACCCCCTCCTCTACGTACTTTATTCGAGCGAGTTGCCATCGGCATTTAAAAATAGTCAAATGTCATGGAATTACACCAACGCGCTACTTAGAGGAGTAAAGGGGGTAACCTAAGTATGTCGCACAGGGAAAGATAGAGGGCACCTGATATTAAACACCACGTCCCTAAACCTTGCCTGGGCGACTTAGAGGGATGGCCCAGCCCGGCCTCCTCCGGCCCCGGACGGCCACAGACGGCCCCGCCCTTGTCCCAGGCTTCTCCCGGCGCGTCCCGCTCGCGTCCAGCGAGGCGTGAGATAGATCCACTAAAATATAGAATATGCAGGACTGGGGGCGTGGTTCACAGGGTGCGCAGGCCAGGTGTCAGGGGCCGTGCAGGGACTCCTGGGAGATTGAGTCCCTGCAGCGCGATGCTCCTCCCCTGATTTACACTGCCAGCCGCCTCTCAGCGTCACCAGAAGCTGCACGAAGCGGCACCCGCGAAGCGGGTGCGGCGAGGAGTGGAGATGTCAACAGGTGCAGGTCTACAACACCAAGCCCAGGACCACAGGGCAGATGAAGTGTGCAGCGTCCTCAGGTATGGAACCAAACGAAAAAGTATCCCACAAGAGTCACAAAAGGCTGCTCCTTTTAACCAGGTGCCGATCTGGGGGCGTGGTTCACAGGGTGCGCAGGCCAGGTGTCAGGGGCCGTGCAGGGACTCCTGGGAGATTGAGTCCCTGCAGCGCGATGCTCCTCCCCTGATTTACACTGCCAGCCGCCTCGCAGCATCACCACAAGCTGCACGAAGCGGCACCCGCGAAGCGGCACCCGCGAAGCGGGTGCGGCGAGGAGTGGAGATGTCAACAGGTGAAGGTCTACAACACCAAGCCCAGGACCACAGGGCAGACGAAGTGTGCAGCGTCCTCAGGTATGGAACCAAACGAAAAAGTATCCCACAAGAGTCACAAAAGGCTGCTCCTTTTAACCAGGTGCTGATCTGGGGGCGTGGTTCACAGGGTGCGCAGGCCAGGTGTCAGGGGCCGTGCAGGGACTCCTGGGAGATTGAGTCCCTGCAGCGCGATGCTCCTCCCCTGATTTACACTGCCAGCCGCCTCGCAGCGTCACCACAAGCTGCACGAAGCGGCACCCGCGAAGCGGCACCCGCGAAGCGGGTGCGGCGAGGAGTGGAGCGTTCCAGAGTAAAATAATAGGAGAAATGTCGCTAAGCGACATTTCTCCTATTATCAAGAATGTCGCTAACCCTGTTAGAGACAAAAAAAGCAGCGCTAACCGCGGTTAACGCTGCTTTTTTACGTCTGCTAATTTTCAGACTTAGCCATGATATCCTATGGAAGGAGGATATCATGGCTAAGTTTTCCTGTCCCTATCAACAAGGTACGTGTGATTATCGCTGGGTTTCCAGCGATAATCACACGTTAGCCTGTTAGCGTGTAGATTTTTATCTCTATTGAGATAAGCGTTGCTAATAGCACGCTATCTCAGCGATAAAAATTCACGCTAGCCGGCGATAATTATCCTCACGCTAAGAGCGCTGAGCGATAATTATCGCCGGTTGTTGTTGATATGCCCCTATGAAGTTACTCAATCTATGGTAACACTGTAAGGCATGTATAGGGGCAAAAGACAACTGACTTTGCTGTTTGTTTAGTAATGGCATCATTGTCAGAGCAGTGGAGCATGCATGTCTCCAATTTCATGACAGATAATTCTAGGAATTGTCACTCAATGATAAAATGAAATACGTTGCAATGGTCGCATAATAAAGAAATGCACTGTTTTGAATTTAAAGGAGTCTTTGTCATACATACACTGGACTCTGAGCCAAGCAGCAAGAGAACCCTCACCACCCTTCCTCCTGTAGTCCTGAAGGTCAGAGCTGCTCGTGCAGGAGACAGGACCCAACCAAATGTAACACCAAATGGTTTTGAAGCGAGCGTAGTCCCGTATGCTTTTAAAATCATTTTGTTTTGCATTGTTTGTAAAAAAAAAAATGCAGCGCTGCCAGCAAGAAATGCAGCCAGCCCAGCCCAGTCCCCAGCAACAAAACCGGCTCTCACCTGCAGTAAAACTGATCCCTACCCTGGCAGCCCATCAGGATAACGTCTGGTGCCCGGTATGGCCTGTCTGGGGGTCTGCGAGGTCTTTGAGGTGCACTGGCTTCTGAACTGCACTGGCCTGAAAGACCTGCTGTTTCTGCTGATGAAGAGGCCTTAAAATAACATGCAGTTATCCCCTACAGTAGGTTGTCCACCCCTTGCAGAAGGGAACAGCCCATTCACCCTTCCTCTAGCCAATCGTGCTTTCACGGATGGGGGCACACCCTCTTTGTATGCCCAGCTCTACCAGCCTTTTAAAAGGCTAGCATGCCCAACATTTGTCTGAATCTGATTATCTTCAATTGGGGTTTCAAATGCACCGGCATGGCATGTGACCACCAGTCCCTTTCCTGTTTTTAAGAAGAACTCCACTGACTGGATCTCTCATAGTTCCTGATAGGGCCCAGTCCCACCAGAAGAAAGAAGTCAGGGCGTGGCCTTCTTCAGGTGCTGTTTTCCAACGACTTTCCCAGAGACCCCTGACACCACCAAGGGCAACTGATATGTCAACCGTGTGCAGTTAGCTAAGGTCAGCACTATATTGAACTCAGTCCCTGGGCCATGATTGAGCTGGGGCAGGCCCTCTGCCCTGGGTCACCACCCCCGCACAGGCCTGGTGTGCGCTGGGGCAGGCCTCCAGTCCTGGGACAGGTTCACCAGGGGGCCGATTCACGGAACTAACTTAAGACAAACTCCTAAACTTACTACTTTTGGTATTCACAGAAGTTAGGATTTTGTCTTAAGTTTCACTTAAGACAGACTTAAGAGGGCGTGGCTTGGCGCCCGCGAGATATGGCAGCACACGGGTGAGGCTCTCCGGTCTCCTCGGCGGATACCACGTTGCACGGCAGTCCATCAGGGCTAGGGGTGGGCGGAATTTGCGATATTAACTATCGCAATTTATCGCGAAAATGTTAAAAATCTCCGCAAACACGCCAGAAATATCGCGAAGACGCGGAAGTTTTTTTCCCGCCTGTTCGCGGTATTTTTTGCGTGATCGCGGGTCATCAACTTACCCATGCGGTTGCTCACGGGCGCGGCCATCTTGTTTTCACTTGGCCCGCCCTCTCGCGATGCTTACTTCCTGTTCCGGGTCGCGCAATGCATGTTCGCGCCCGTTCCCGGTCGATATTTCCTGTTTGCGACCGCTTTTACTTGATCGCGTTGCTTTTTGCTTGCTCGGGGAGAAAATATCGCGCGAACTTGCGCACGTGGTCGCAATGGGCGCGGCCATCTTGTTTTTCACTCTATTGCATGGTTCTGGGGCCTGATTTTGAATCCTCCAAAAATCTTTTCAATCCTTTGTTTATAGCCACTTTTTTTTTATCTTTCTTACTTATTATTTCTCTAACTATTTTCCTACTTCTATATTTTTGGTTTTTGTCTACTTTTTTTTTGTTTTTTAGATACTTTTTCTCTCTTTCTATTGCCTGCTATTTATTTCCTTTACTCCTTTATTTTTTTTACCTTTTCTTTCCCACCCCGTCCCCAGAATCATGTCTAAGGGTAGGGCTGTTCGCCGTCGCAGCCAGAGGCGCGACCGCCTTCCTTGCGGAAGGCGGCGCCCACAAGGGGAGCAAGCACGGGCCTTATTTGGGGAGGTGGAGTTGGCTGCACTAATTTTCTTTGTGCAGCGCCACCTCCCCTCTACCCTGGCAGCAGGTGGATGGCCTGGGTCCGGGTACGGACTCCGGGAGCGTCGGCAGCGGTGGGGGAAGGTGTGCCGGGCAGTGTCGCGCTTCTCTGGCGTCCGGCGCACCCAGGCGCAGCTGACGCACCGGTGGTCCGACATCCTGGACCGTGAGCAGGACCTGCTGGACCTGCTAGGAGTGGAGGTCCCGGGGCTTGGTGAGTACCTATTTAATTATTACAACTTTGTGTCTGTTCTTCTGCTCTGTGTTATATATTGCGAATATCTTTTTTTCCTTCCAACCAGCTAGAATGTTGCTGCTTACAATACATTCCAGGTTAATAACGTTTAAAAGTCTTCTGTGATTATGACACAGGTGCTCTTCTGCGCTACTACTAATCTTACTTGTTTGCAGCTTTGCGTTTGCGCTTGCTTAGCGTGATTCTTTACGAGTTTATTTTTGAGAAATTAAGTTACGTAATGCTACAGTGACTCTGGTCCACTCCTTACTTTGTCCTGTCACTAATAGATAGGGGCGGATTGATACTTAGGTTTAGGTACTTTGTATGAGCTTCTAATTTGTTAGTGGTATGCGTGATGCCCCCTCACTCAGTTACGTGACGTGCTGCTAGTACGGCAGTCTTTATTAGAACCTTTTCTAGTTTGTTCAATGAGTGGTGGTAGGCTTAGCAGTTAGCACTAGCAGATCAGCATCAATCAATCAAACTAAAATTTGGTGTATACAAAAAATGTAGTCATGTGTCCTCCATGATTTGACCATATGCATTGTTGAGGAATACAGTGCAAATGCATACTTAATGTACAATTGGCATGCCTGGAATAGGTGGGCTAGGTTGGGTGGTACGTTGTACTTAGGCTTAGTTGTAACTTAGTATTCTGGAATCAGAATGGAAGACTGGATTACTGTTGATAAATAGTAACTTAAGTAGTCGAACTGCAAATCCCCCGATATTACTTGTTGACCAGATGAGATCGGTCAATTTAGTTATTGCAATTGTTGTTTACATAAGTGTTTTTTGACCGTCGTTGAAAAATATTGTATTTGTTTGACACCATCCATCAATGTTTGTCTCTTTCTTATATCTTTCCTGTTCATCAGCACCCAGGGGCAGACAGACAGGGAGTGGGCAGTCGGCGGGACAGTCAGAACACCACCAGGAGGACACCGCTGAGGGCTCCTCTGCTGGCCCCAGTAAGTCTTCTTGTTTTTAATAATATTTCTTATTCCATAACTTTTACTGCCCCATATTTTTCACGAACTATTGTTTGTTTCCAAATGCTATTTTTTTACCACCAATTATCCTTCGATCTGTACGGTTTCAAAAATCTTATCCCTGCCTCCGCTATGATGACTCTCAGTACTACTACTACTACATACTATCAGTCTGTCTGTACTGTAGTAGCTAGTCTTGCCCAGTTGGCCAGTGCCACTCTTTATGTGAAAGGTTGTAATATAAAACTCATATTCACCAGTAGCTCGAGCCATTGAGTCCAATCTTTTGGGTCGTCGTCTTGTACTACTTTTACTCTTATTGATCTTGAGTCTTTGTTAATCTTGAGACTTTGAAAATTCACAGCAACAACAGCCCTACCAGATTTATTACTATTTTGATATGATAGCCTATAGGACATACCACTGTTGTAGGGACCTTGCACATACACAGACATTTGCACCAGAAAATAGGATGTTGGTGATGGTAGGTTGGACCTTCCTCGCACACCTCAATCAGAAAATCCGCACCCACCACAATTCCACTGCTTGACTATAGTACTGTCTTGTCATAACTATTAGGTCTCGGAACCCTCCCCCCAAGATTCCCAACAAGTAGACAACCCAGAACATAACACACCCAACCTCTCAGTCGTGGAAGCAATGCACATGCACACACTTACTTTAATTTGCTCGCTCGTGTAAGTTAGTCCACACCAAATACCACCAAGTGTATGTAAGTTCAAAATGTTTATTTCAAATTGAGAAGCTCTGTACACTGTTTTATTATAAAATGTAGCACCAACCGGAAAATCAATAACATTAAAACAACATACATTGTTACACTTATACAGTTGGGGATTAAATCATGATAACTGAACAGTGGTGGAAGGCAGCACCACCATCCCCTAGGAATTTAGTTTATATAAATTTATAAATGAATATGTGAGTGAAGGGACCCCTCACCTTAGAAGAACCTAGTACTGGTAGTTGTTGCATCATTAAGAAGCTCTGGTTCGTAGAAGGGAATCTTCCGTCTGTAATGCGAAAAATGAAATGGTGTGCGTTAGTATATTGCAACTTGCAAGCATTTCTCAGCCGTGCCAAAAAATGTAGCATTTATGGATAAGCAATATGGACTAACAGTAACAGTAGTACACCAGTACTTCCTAAAAAAGTGGCTCGTTAATGTTTTTGTTGACCGCTTGTACACAGCACGTAGACTAGACAGTAGCAGTGTGAGGCAGGTCATGTGGGCTCAAAGGTGTCTTATACAAGAAGCTGCAAGGTAACATCACATGTGCAAAAATAAAAGACACAAAGGTAAAATGGTAGCATGGCTAGGACTAATTAAGCAAAGGCTACAATGATCATATATAACTATTAGTGTCTACTCTACAACTACCTGATTTCTACTAGTGATGTATGTTAGTATTAATAACTCATTTTTCAACCTTGCTACTGATCAATAGGGGGGAGGTGTATATGACGCCTAATAAATGTGTAATGTTTTCTAGGCGCACTACCGACCACCATTGCCGGGGCCAGCGAAAGCGACGCGGAGGGCGAGGATGCAGCAGTTGCTGCAGATAGCACAGAGCAGTAGGGGGAGTGACAGCACCAGTGGCAGGCGGTGGTAAGTTAGATTCATAATCCTTAACTATTGTTGAACTTGACAGTACACTCACTGCAAGGGTGTACTGTATGTATATGTATACTGTACAGTTGTGACTTATGGCCCCATTAGGATGGTGGGCGTATTGCCCCCGCCGGGCCGGCTGGAATTCACTGCCGACACCGCAGGGGCAAACCTCCTGCCATCCCTGTAGACAAAATTCAGACCCCCCACATGTCGACCAGGCGGAAAAGGGTTCAATATGGCGGTGGTGTCTCTCTGAACACACCGCTAGCCATATAATCTGCATTTTGGAATGCCTTTGCGTGGCGGCATTGCTGTCCGCCATGGAAAGGCATGCAGACATTGCAGAGTATGCTTGGGGGCCCCCCCGCCTATGGTATGGTATGCTATGGTACCCCCCCGCCTTTCAAAGCAAAACGTGACAGGCTCCGTGCGGGGCCCATCATGTTGTGCTTGGAAAAGCAGCACAACATGTATTTTTAGCATTGCTTTCGGCAACGCCAACCAGAATGTAAAAAAAATAAGATGCGCCCGCCACTGTGCCGGGCGCATCATCCTAATTAATTGTCCCCACGGGACCCCCACCCTTTTTAGCGTGAGGATGGCGGGCGGACAAAGTACACCCGCTATCCGATGTCGTAAGTAAGTATGAGTTGTTGGTGACGTTTGAAGAGTGAACTAGAAGACTAGAATTCCCTTTAATTGGCATAGGAGCGGGAGTATTGAGTAACCAATGGCCTCATCTATCTGATTTCAACTCCGCTTTGAAAGTTTTATGGAGAAGAGCACCTGGTGCACTGTTCAACTAAAAAGTGAAAGACGGGTGGAAGGAAGAAGGACGGGCGAGATTTAAAATGTTATGTACTACTGTGCTTTATAGTGCTACTCTACCATGCCACTATGTGTATAAATAATTAACTTGTCTTACTGTTTTTCTAAGAGTATATTTTACAATTGTCTTGTTTTTTTCTTTTTGATACACAGCTACTCCGAAACAAAATCGAAAGGAGTTGGCCGCCAAGGCATGGTGCCGGAAGCTGGAGGCCATCCAGCGGGAATACCGGCGGCTGGTGGTCTTAGCCGAGGAGGAGGAGGAGACTGCGGCAGCAATTGTTGAAGCCTCCTCCAGTGCCAGGGAAGTATAGCTCGTCCTCAAACTCTGGGGGTTCAGCCAGTAGTAGGTAATCATCTGACACAATACTTCCGTCACCTGAGCCGCTGTCCTCATCTTCCTCCATTGCTTCATGTATTGTGTAATTCGGTGGTATGAAGTGCTGATTCATTTTGATCATTGTTATCCTCTCCACGTTTTTTGGCGATAGACTGGTCCTTCTCAATGTTACAATGGAACCAGCAGCACTGAAAACACGTTCGGAAGAGACACTTGCGACAGGGCAAGCCAGATAGCGTATCACCAGCCTGCTGAGCTGTGGCCATTCAGACCTTTTCCTATATCAATACAGCAATGGGTTTTGATCAATGTACGCCTCTGTTGGGTCGTCCAGATAGGCCTGGACCATCTGCTCAATGTTCAGGGTTGCTGCTGGTAAGCTTTCGTGCTGTTTTTTCTGTGCATCAGCACTGTGCTTATTAAAGCCTAACTTTAGATACCAATCCTGTAATGATAATGATTGTACTCGGCCTAATGATCCAGTTATTGTTTCTGTGGTCGATAGTGATGGTGAGTGTTGTGATTGTGATCCAAACGCACTGCCCTCAGCCGACGAAGTTGCACTTGATCCTGCATGGCCTGCTTCAGTACTTCTTGTGGGTTGATCTTGCGGGCTTTTAATTAGCTGCTGTTCGTTTTCCAACTTCCTGGCTGCTTCAGCTATACAACTTTTGTAGCGGGCAACATCAATGTCGGAAAAAGCAAAGAATGTCTTCAGTGCTAATTTTGCACGTGGATCCAGAATTGTGGCACAAATGTAATGTTCTTGTGACAAAATTTTATTTTGTATCCTTACATTTTCAGCTAAGCGCTGGGATAAGCTCTCCACCAAGTCATGGGCTTGCCTTCTGTCCTCTACACCTTTGTATGATTCAGACACATTATTCAGCTCATGCTCTAGCATTTGCAATAATGGGATAGCTTGGCCCATTGTACAGTCCTCCTTGCTGACTTCACGTGTGAAGACCCCAAAAGGAGACAGCATCTCAGTCAGGCATTTAATTAGGGTCCATTGATCCATCTCAAGGTTCATGCCTTTAACACTAGCATCCCCGCTTCTGTTCCAGACATATTCATGGAGTGACCTGTACTGTTCGTACAGACGATCAAGCATGTAATACGTTGAGTTCCAACGTGTTGCCACCTCCTGGATGAGTGCCTTGACTGGCATCCTTTGTTCACGTTGGATGATCCTCAGCTTCTTCCGAGCTTTAAAAGAATGGCTGAAATGAGTGCATATTCTTTGGCAGATGGCCTGTAAATTGCTGACTATGGGTTCTTTTTTAAGAAAGTCTTGAACTATAATTTTTATGCAGTGCGCCAAACACGGAACCCTGAAATAGGAACCAAGTTCCATGGCCTTAAGTACATTACTGCCATTGTCTGTGGCAACAAAACCAATACCAATCCCTCTGGGCCGCAGCCATTCCAAAACCTTGGTGCGAAACTCGTGTAAAATGTTTTCAGCCGTATGAGATTTCTCCATGGCGAACATGGCTACAGTTGCATGTTTCCGAGTACCTTCAAAAATCGCAGCTGTGTCAACAACACCTCGTGCAGATAGCTTATCTCTAATCCCCACAAAAGAGATCCAGTGTGCAGTGATGCACATGTAATCTGTGGCTTGGCAACTGGTCCACATGTCTGTTGTCAGGTGGATATTGTGCACAGCACTCTGCTGCAAAGCTTGTCCAACCAATTCCAGCACATCATGATGTAGTGCCGGAACAGCAATTCTTGCGAAATAGGACCAGCTGGGAACCTTCCATTTAGGGCAGATGGCAGACACAAATTCAAGAAAACCCACCCCTTCCACAAATGAAAAAGGAAGAAGGTCCAGCGCTAACATTTTAGCAAGCTTCGCATTGTACAATCGTGCCGTTGGGTGGTTGCGTTGGAACTGCCCCTCCAACCTAAACATGCTTTCAATGGTAGGCTGGATTACTTTCCTTTGTGGTGCTGTTTTCATTAACCCACTAAGGCTCAACGACACAGATTGTCTCATTGAGGTAATCGGTCGCCTTGGTGTCTCACCCTGACTCTGAGTATGGCTCTTACTTCGGTGCCACTCTGATGTTACTGAGGAGGATGTGGGCGTTACCACTGCACTACTGGGGACAGGGCTAGAAATGCCTCCCTCTTTTTCACCTGCCACCACAATAATATCGCTCCCTGATTCATCCTGACCAACTTCAATGGGTTGAGTTTTTCTACTTTCTTTTATTTTAAGTAGGTGATCCTCCCACACGATAGTGTGGTGTATTCTTAGATGACTTGCTTGTCCTCCGGTACCATAGTTTGTACCAAGCTTACCACACCGGACACCTTGACGACAAATTGAGCAGATAGCAACAGTCTCCTCCTTGGTGCTAACAGCAAAGAAGTCCCAAACTGGGGAGGATAACTTTCTGGCACTGCTGGATGTTCCACTTTCAACACCAGATGAACTGGAGGGGGTGCTTGAAATGTGACCCTGTGCACCTAGACTGTGACTTTTACTACCACTACCTACTGAGATGCTTGAGCTGGAAGAAGGTCCCTGCCGGGCCTTGGAAAATATGGCAGCGGGAGGTAGTAGTGGTGTAACCTGTGTTGGTGATATCCGTGCTACATCCCGCTCAGTAGCAGCCTTTCTGGATAGGGTGAAAATGTTGGTCTCCAATCCCTTTGGGGCGGGAGTAATGTGCGTGATGACTGGCTCGTCTTCATCAACATCATCACCCCCCTCTTCTGCATCTACCTCCATAACTCTAAGTTTTTCTGGGACCTTCCTTTTCAGAAGCATTGTCTTGTGGCGTATATCACTCTCAGACTGAGCTGGTGGTAGCCAAATGGCATCACGATCATCAGAAGCGGGGCTTGAAGAAGAAGATGATGGACTAAGCCTCCTTTTCCTTGCTGGTGGTCTGGAAGACAATAAATCTTCTGAAACAGTGGTTTCACTTTGCTCCACTTTGTCAGCAGGAAAATCGATTTCCTGAAATGCCCCTACGTCAGGAGCAACAACTACTATGGTTGGCTGTTGCGGCGGCTGCTGCTGTTCTTGTTGCGGCGGCTGCTGCTGCTGTTCTTGTTGCGGCGGCGGCTGCTGCTGTTCTTGTTGCTGCGGCTGCTGCTGCTGTTTTTGTTGCGGCGGCTGCTGCTGCTGTTCTTGTTGCGGCGACTGCTGCTGGTAATGACATTTCTTCAACATCGCTGCTCGTTAGTTGACTGGCTACCTCTGCGACACTAAAGCCCTTGGGCCTAGGTTGGTGGGGTTGGACAGCTGTGCTGCTCCCAGCTAGGTTCCCAGACAACGCTGCTGCAGGCGTAACTTTTTTGGTGCCAAAAAAAACATTGGCCGGCACACCACCAGTCGTGGTTAATGGCACTTCCTTTTTCTGTTCCTTCTTCTCACCGGCAACTTTCTTGGTACTGGACCTGGTACCTTTCTTTGGGGCCATCTTCTTCAGATGTCAGGCAGGATGCAGATGCACAACAAGTTCTGGTCACACGTGGACGTGATGTGCAGCAGGACTTCTGTCTGGCTGGCAGTACAACGGGTAGCCGGGTGATGCTGATGATACCTCCTACTCTGTCTTTTGTGCACCTAAAAGCAAATAAGCCAGGAGAAGAACATCAGTGAAATGTTGCATTTGTTGTTGTGGTTCAGTTACTTAGTACTGTACTAGTGCAAACAAAAAATAGTCTAGCCATTTATGACTTTTTTTTTAACTAGGGCTATGTTATACTACTGTGTACAGCCACACACTACACTCTCAGTAAGGATAGGAAAGTTAATAATAATAACCACCAAAATAAAAATGTAATGGAAGTGGGGTGGACCCTATTTGCCAATAAATTATTTGAGCATCTCAGCATCCATGGAGCTGCTGCTGGCAAAGGGGGTGGACGGATGGAAGCAGTAAGCCAAATAGCCAATAGGAAAACCATGCAGGCCTATGGCAAAAGCAGGACACTAATAACTCCCAGTTCAAACACAAAAAAAGGCCACCACCCACATGGACACTCACAAATCACAAGCAAGCCGGGGGCCTGGGAAACATCCTGAGCTGACAAAAGGCCTATAAAAGCCAGGTAAAGGATGCATGCTAAAGCACACTGCTCTGCCTTTTTAATGCAACAAAATGTAAATACGAACATTCACAGGCCCCAAAAAGGTCTGCAGGGTGCATGCATTGCACACCAACACACCAGTGACCAGACATATACAACAAAAGCATGTCTTTAAGACAACCAACATCAGAAAGGCCACCCCCAAAAGGCACACTTCCCCAACTCAATCCAATGCCATCCATGCCCTAAATGAAGTCTAAAATAAATTCAACAGACCACACAGAAAACACTTGATTAATAAAGCTGTGGCTACCTGCTCTGATCCTAGTGGATGGTATCAGGCCTGTTGGCAGACAAGGCCAGGCAAGCTTGCAGGCTTAGGCTTCAAAATGGCCACCAGCCACATGGCCAGGCCCAACAACATCAGAAAGGCCACCCCCAAAAAGCACACTTCCCCAACTCAATCCAATGCCATCCATGCCCTAAATGAAGTCTAAATTCAACAGACCACACAGAAAACACTAGATTAATAAAGCTGTGGCTACCTGCTCTGATCCTAGTGGATGAAAGCAGGCCTGTTGGCAGACAAGGCCAGGCAAGCTTGCAGGCCTAGGCTTCAAAATGGCCGCCAGCCACATGGCCAGGCCCAACAACATCAGAAAGGCCACCCCCAAAAAGCACACTTCCCCAACTCAATCCAATGCCATCCATGCCCTAAATGAAGTCTAAATTCAACAGACCACACAGAAAACACTAGATTAATAAAGCTGTGGCTACCTGCTCTGATCCTAGTGGATGAAAGCAGGCCTGTTGACAGACAAGGCCAGGCAAGCTTGCAGGCCTAGGCTTCAAAATGGCCACCAGCCACATGGCCAGGCCCAACAACATCAGAAAGGCCACCCCCAAAAAGCACACTTCCCCAACTCAATCCAATGCCATCCATGCCCTAAATGAAATCTAAATTCAACAGACCACACAGAAAACAATAGATTAATAAAGCTGTGGCTACCTGCTCTGATCCTAGTGGATGAAAGCAGGCCTGTTGGCAGACAAGGCCAGGCAAGCTTGCAGGCCTAGGCTTCAAAATGGCCACCAGCCACATGGCCAGGCCCAACAACATCAGAAAGGCCACCCCCAAAAAGCACACTTCCCCAACTCAATCCAATGCCATCCATGCCCTAAATGAAATCTAAATTCAACAGACCACACAGGAAACAATAGATTAAAAAAGCTGTGGATACCTGCTCTGATCCTAGTGGATGAAAGCAGGCCTGTTGGCAGACAAGGCCAGGCAAGCTTGCAGGCCTAGGCTTCAAAATGTCCACCAGCCACATGGCCAGGCCCAACAACATCAGAAAGGCCACCCCCAAAAAGCACACTTCCCCAACTCAATCCAATGCCATCCACGCCCTAAAAGAAGTCTAAATTCAACAGACCACACAGAAAACACTTGATTAATAAAGCTGTGGCTACCTGCTCTGATCCTAGTGGATGAAAGCAGGCCTGTTGGCAGACAAGGCCAGGCAAGCTTGCAGGCCTAGGCTTCAAAATGGCCACCAGCCACATGGCCAGGCCCAACAACATCAGAAAGGCCACCCCCAAAAAGCACACTTCCCCAACTCAATCCAATGCCATCCGTGCCCTAAATGAAGTCTAAATTCAACAGACCACACAGAAAACACTAGATTAATAAAGCTGTGGCTACCTGCTCTGATCGTAGTGGATGAACGCAGGCCTGTTGGCAGACGAGGCCAGGCAAGCTTGCAGGCCTAGGCTTCAAAATGGCCACCAGCCACAATGGCCAGGCCCAACAACATCAGAAAGGCCACCTCAAAAAAACACACTTCCCCAACTCAATCCAATGCCATCCATGCCCTAAATGATGCTTGAAAATGAAATACATTAAAAAAACACCAAAAGGAACAGTTGCTTCATCATGCACACACCCATGAGGCCATGCCCACGGCTAGCTCGGCCTACTACTACTACCTACAACATTTTTTTAAAAAAAGGACTGATGATAGTTATCAAAAATAAATTGTAGTTACAACAACTGCAATGCCCACAATCAAACAGACACAACAACCACTTACTTGTAAAATATCCTATTCCAAAAATCCTCAAATCCAATTGCAATGATGCAGCAGACAAAAAGAGTGATCTTTCCAGCTCCAAATCCAAAGGCAGAATGAGCCGGAGATGAACAAAGCTCTGGGAGGAGCCTGCTGGACAGGAACAGGAAGTTGGAGATTCTGTGTCACTTCCTCCCTCTCCCCATCTTTTTAAAAAAGGACTCCTTGCACAAAAAAGGACAGCCAAATGTCAATGTGAGGAGTTGTTTTCATCCAAAATCAGCATTTGCAGAAGGTTTCATGCTGCTAGAGCTGATATTCCTCTCCAAATTGAAAATTTTACATGTTCGAGTTCTCGAGCTTCACATTACTTCCGCCGGCGTGTCGAAAATGACATGATCGCGTTCTCTTCGTCCCTGTCTCGTTGGATATGACGTGTTCGGGGTCTCTTTCTCCTGTTCGTGTTCGATTAGACGTGCCCGCGTCCTCACTAGGGGTGGGCGGAATTTGCGGAATTGCGTTTCGCAAATCTCCGCGAAACGGTAAAAAATCTCCGCGAACACGCAGAAATTCCGCGAACACGCGGAATTGCTTTATTCGCGATGCTTTTTTCCTGTTCACAATTGCTGTTTGCGTGCTCGGGGAGAAATATCTCGCGAACACGCATTTTGAGAACGCGAACAAGCAAAAATTTCGCGAAATCGCGGAAAGCAGACTTTTGAGCAATTTCGCGTTCTCCGCGGAACGCGAAATTACGTGAATTCCGCAAATTCCGCGAGCGGAACGGAATTTACCGCCCAGGCCTAGTCCTCACCCTCTCGCTCGCGGTGTAGAATGACGTGTTCGAGATCTCAATCTTCTCATACTCGCGCGGTGCATGATCGCGAGAAGAATGACGTGTTCGCGCAACAAATGACGTCATCGCTCGACAATGCGAACGCAAACTGTTGCAAAATGGCTACCACAATCCAATATCTCGTGGAGAACAATCCAATATCTCGTGGAGAACGCGACCGGGTCGGGAAAACTTGTCAGCGAACGCGGGGATTCAGGTAAGACGATCGTGCGCACGCAGAATGTATTTTTTTACAGCGCGAGCAAGAAACAAATTATCGCTAAGCTGCGGAATGCGGAAATTTTGACATTTTCGCGCTTTCCGCGGAACTCGAAAATGCCAAATTATCGCAATTTCCGCGAACGGAACGGAATTTTGGCCCAGGCCTAATCAGGGCACAGGAGATGGTTTTCAATTCATGAAAGTTTCCGGAGCATGCTGACGCGATTGGCAATCATGCAGGCATTGTTTCTGAAGCTATATTCACGCCGTAAGTTCTGAGGCGTCTCTGTTTTGTTGTGGCCACCATTTTGTTTTTTTCTCGCGCGATAGCGCGCATCCTCTGCTTCATCGCTACAACGATTTGCAAACATCTGAGCCCCTTTCAGTCAACTCATTGTGCCCAGGAGTGATTCTTTGATGCTTGTCATGCTGGATTTGGGGCTTTATTGAGGATTTCTCCTGCCACCTTTGCCGGGATTTGCACGATGTGCCTGGAGGGGTGGCCATTTTGTATTCACCTTAGGCTAAGGCAGCTGAGGCAACGTCTTTTCGTGGCGTCATTTTGCTAATTTAAATGGCAGTGTTTTCTTATTTTTGCCCACAATCTCTTTGGGACTGGTGAATTCCTGCCCTCTACATTGGAACACCATTTCTTGTTATTATACATTGTCTGCTCGCTCCTGCTTCTGTTTGTCCTCAAGTTCGCAGTTTTTGCTTTTGAGCCCTCACAGGCTCAGCCTTAGTGGAGCTTGTCTTCCCCATTTTGAGACATTAATGCACCCTAATATTTTTATTGCCCACACAAACAATACTACTTCCGTGCCTACACACAGAGGCCTCTTTTATTTGATGCTGGTTTACCATTTTCTTCCACGGCTGTACGCCCTCTCACATAACTTTCGTTTCTCAGTTCTTCAACCTATACACACTTGTTCAGATGAGAGCGTTGTGATTGCGACTGATGGGCAGAACAAAAGTGACACAATCTTCATCTGTTAAGACAAAGTATATCTTTATTAAGAATTCAAAGATTTTCTCTGAGCTCCCCAGACTTGAAGATTCTCTGACGTCTACTCCTCGGAGTCTGGAGTTAACAATGGATCCCTCTGTCGCAGGCCCAGGTAAATCTAACACTAAAAGGCAAAAAAAGGACCCCCCTTCGCTACCTAAATCAACCTCTCCTGTATCTATGGAGTTAATATTGGAAGAAATCAGAGCTCTCAGACCCTTCATGGAAGAGACCAATACTAAACTGCAAATTTTAACGGATAATTGGTCCCAACTTGAAACAAGGGTCTCTTTGGTGGAACAAAGTGTCGCCTCTTTAAAAGAAACTTGCGTAAGTGCTTCTCATCTTCACTCACTGGTTTCCTCACTCCAAAGGCAGGTAGAGGACCTTGAGAATCGTAACAGAAGGAACAATCTTCGGATCTACGGCCTGGAGGAGGGACTTGAGGGATCTGACTCTCTCTCTTTCTTCAAGTCATTTCTTCCTAAACTGTTACATTTACCAGAAGGCACGATGCTCAACATCCAAAACGCGCATCGATTGGGGCGAGCGCCTCCTCAGTCCTCAGCCTCAAAACGTCCAAGGGAGTCATCTTATACTTCTTAGAATACACGGATTTATTGAAGGTACTTACAGCGGCTAAGGCTTCTCCAAGACTCACATGGTCAGGCTTATCTTTATTCATTGCACAGGACTATGCCAAGGCCACTGCCAACCGCCGCAAGGCAGTCCTGAACATGAGAGCTGATCTGCGTTCCATGGGGGCACACTACGGCCTCTTTCACCCCTGTCTCTTCAAGGTTACTCATAACAACAGAACAACAACATATGATGACCCTCTGCGTCTACAAAGTTTCATAAACTCCTGTAAAACTACAGCTATGGAATCCTCAGGTCCTTCCTCTGCATCCAACACTTGAGATCACTCTCCTTGACAATCAGATCTCATTGGATTTTGTTTATCTATTCTCCTGTTATTTGCTTTCCTTGAATTGCGGTTTCTAGTTTTCTTTTTTTGTTTTTCTTATATAGTTGTTGTATTTCTCGATATTCTAGTTACACATTTTATTGCAATTGTGCTCATTGTTATCGATGCCTACTCCTGTTAATATCTTCCTCGTCACCCTCTCAATTTTACTGTTTCTTGTCTCCACAGATTTTCTACACTTGTTTCGTGGCGTCTCCCTGGGTTTCCGTTTAGCCGATCCTGGATGTGTCGCCTATTTCATGTGGTTCCACCCTCCTCCTCGAGTTTTCCTGATCGTATTTCCCTGACTTCCCTTTTGTAGGTATGTTCTCCTACTGTTTTTTTATCCTATTTGTTTCCCCGTTTTTTGTCCTATTTCCTTCCCTAAGCGCTCTTGATATTTTCTCTTTGGGTGTCGCTCTCTTTCTATCTTCTTCTATCTCTATCTTTTCGTTATTTCCTCAGGCTTCCGTACTTATCTCTACTGTGCAACTGATTCTTCTATTTCCTTTCTTTTCTTTCTTCATTATTTGTCTTGTTTCTCTATTATTACAATGCATTGGGCTTATATTTCATATTTTTGGTTCAATTTGTTTTCTCATTACCTATGTCCTTAAAATTCATCACTAGGAATGTTAGGGGCATGAATTCCCCCATTAAAAGGCAAAGAGTTTTGTCTCACCTAGCCAAATTAGAAGCTGATATCGTTTTCCTACAGGAAACTCACCTCTCGGATGTTGAATCATTAAAATTAAAAAGAGGTTGGGTAGGTGAAGTTTTTTATTCTCCAGGTGATGGTAAACGTAATGGAGTAATGATCTTATGCCATAAATCTCTTCCGTATTCATTTGTAGCCCAAGATTCAGATTCTAATGGTAGATGGTTCAATGTTAAATTGTCTCTCAAGGGTGTTCCAGTCTCTTTTTTGAATGTTTATGCCCCTACATGTGGTGATCCCTCCTTTTGGCCCACGTTAGCCGAACGTATTACTCATTGCATAGATGATAACTTTGTCCTTGCGGGGGATTGCAATCAGGTTTTTGATCCATTCATAGATAGGAACTCTGAAATCACCTTCATCCCTAACAAACCCCATAAGTCCATGCTATCCTTGATGCTATCCTTGATGCCTGGCGTCTCTGTAATCCAACCACTACAGAATATACTTTTTTCTCCCCTTCCCACCACTCCCAATCCAGGATTGATTATATATTTGTCTCCCATAATATTGCGCAAACCCTCACCAATGCAGAGATTGGTCCCAGTTTATTGTCAGATCATGCCCATGTCTCAATGACCATTGACATCTTACCTAAAGTAACAGGTCCCAAGAGATGGCGTTTTAATTATGCTCTCCTTTTAGACCCAGAGTTTACTAGTTCTTTTACTAACTTTTCTGACAAGTTCTTTGCAATAAATCAAACTCCTTCCATGCCCTCGTCTACAGTGTGGGACGCTTTTAAGGCCGTTGCAAGAGATTTTATAATTGGCTATGTTGCAAAAAAACGAAGAATTGCCCGCAAATCAACTAGAGACCTTCTTCAGGATATTAAGAGACTGGAGCACTCTTACTATACTTCGCATTCGACAGATTGTTTGACAGCCCTTGTTAGTGCTAAGATGCAATTTAACAAAAAATCTAAAGAAGATGCTTCTTTATATTTGTTAAAATCTAGCGCAAAATTTTATGGGGGTAAGAATAAAGCAGTGAAAATTTTGGCCAATTACTTAAAAATTAGACATAACAAGTTAAATATTGAATCTATTTATGACACGCACTCAGTTTTAAAGCATAAAGATGCTGATATTTTGATCGAATTCTCCCTCTTTTACAAAACATTATATACCTCTGGAACTCAACCTACTGTTCAGTCTTTATTGCACTTTTTTTCTTCTATTCAAAAACCTCAACACTTCCCCTTAGATCTTTCTTCCTTGGAATTAGACTTGACGCAACAGGAGTTGTTTAAAGCCCTCCAAATCCTCAAAAAGGATAAAGCCCCAGGACCAGATGGTTTCACGGTCTAATTTTACCTACAATTTTCCAAACTTGTACTGCCTAAATTGTACTCCCTTATTGACTCTTTTAAGACTTTGGCAGCTCTTCAGGTTCTTTTTCAGAAGCACACATCTGCCTCATACCCAAAGAAGGCAAATGCCCCAAACATTGCAAAAATTATCGGCCCATTTCCTTGGTCAATATAGACTATAAAATCTTTGCCAAAGCTTTAGCTATACGATTAGACTCTTATTTACCGGACCTGTTAGGCAAAGAACAATCTGGATTTGTCAAAGGACGTTTCATCACTGATAATACAAGACTCCTTTTTAATGTTTTGTCTAAATCGCCACATTTAAAACAGCCTCTTGTGGCGATTGCATTAGACGCTGAAAAGGCGTTTGACAGAGTTGAATGGAATTATTTATTTCATGCCCTTAATTGGTTCGGGTTTGGCCCTAAATTCACATCCTTAATTTCTCTTCTTTACTTCAATCCCCAGGCGGCTGTTTGTGCCAATGGTCTAGTATCTCAATTTTTTGATTTAGGAAGAGGTGTGCGTCAAGGCTGTCCCTTATCTCCCTTCCTTTTCAACTTGGCCTTGGAACCTTTTCTCTCTAAACAACGCCAAAACCCCAACATCCATGGTTTTCGAACATTACATTCCCATATTAAACTCGCAGCTTATGCCGATGATATCTTACTCTTCCTATCTCAACCAAGTGATTCAATCCCAGATTTTCTAGCAGAAGTACGTGAATACTCTAATATCTCTGGGTACAAATTGAACAATGACAAATGCGAGATTTTACCCCTAACAAAGTACACTTTCAAATCTTATTTCAGTGCCTCCAACTTTACCTGGCGTCCCAATCACATTAAGTACCTAGGACTACATGTTACCCCTACAATTTCAGACACGGTATCTCTCTGCATGAATAAATGCATACAAAACATTTCTGACTTAACCGCCAAATGGCATCCCCTTTATTTATCTTGGTGGGGTCGTCTTGACACTATTAAGATGATGTTGTCCCCAATAATCATTTATATTATTTCTAATATATCGGTACCCATTCCCACTAAATATTTTAAGAAAATCAACTCCATTCTCTCCTCCTTCTTATGGCATAATAAAAAACCTAGAATGTCTTTATCCACATTAACACGTCCCAAGTCAGAAGGTGGAGTTAATTTTCCTGATTTCCCGGTGTACCAGAAAGCATTTCTTTTACGTCAAGCCTCCTTGTGGTTGCGTGATCCCATTGATGATTGCCCTTTTTGGACTACAACCGAACGTCTTTTTCTGTCTCCTTTTTCCTTTGCGGAATACCTCTCCTTTTCACGCAAACCACAAACCTTATCCACTCCCATAATTAAACTAACATCTAAACTTCTCTTATCTTCTTCTATATCTCCTCATAACAATGTAGACTCCTTCCTTCACTCCACAATTTAGAATAACAAAAGTGTACTTATTAGAAACAAACCTTTTTATTGGAAAACCTGGTGCCAGAGAGGATTAATTTGGATACCCCAGCTTTTCTCACAATCAGATTTTATTCCTTTCTCTTTGCTCAGTCAATCATTTAGTCTCCCTCCCTCCTTCATTCACAAATACATCCTGCTTAAGTAAGCCGTGATGGACACATATACCCAGTTTTCTGCTAAGCATACTTCTCCCAGTACCTCTTCTCTCACTTCACAACTCCACACCTTGTTGGCAACTACACCTAAGGCCTCTGTCATATACAATTACCTACATAATATTGATAATATCAGGCAAAAATCCAAAGTAGAAGAGAAGTGGGAACATGACTTTGCAGTCTCTTGGCCAGTGTCCTTATGGAATAACATATGGATCAAAATTCGTAAGTCATCCAGAGCAGCTAATATCAGGCAGACATTGTTTTTTGTTTATAACAGACTTTTTTTGACACCAAGTGATCTGAGTAAAAGGTTTGAGGCGGTATCAGATGTTTGTTGGACATGTTCCTCTCCAAACGCAAATTTATTTCATATGCTATTTGTTTGTCCTATTGTGCATAGTTTCTGGAAACAAGTATGGTTCCAAATTAATTCGATTTTTAGAACCAGAATTTCTTTTTCTTGCACTCATGTTTTTTTAGGTAGTCTTTCACCTTGTTGGAAAAGTATCACGCTTAATGTTAAAGTTATTGATCTGCTACTAGCAGTTGCATTTCAGCAAATTACAGCTAATTGGAAAGATTTTTCTAAAATATCTTATAAAGCATGGTGGTACAATGTATGCCATAACCACAGGTTGGACACCTCTTTTGTATATCCTTTAAACATGGCAACAAAGCGACTGGAGTTGTGGTTACCTATTACAATGTATCTCGACATATGTGCTAAACGTTCTTTTCGACTGCAGCCATTTCAACAAGAAGTTTCAAAACCCCTTGACCCCCTAACGTGTTCCAAATATCTTTGATATTCTGCTATGTTTTATGATTTTTGTATAGCATTTTATCTTTCTTACTTTTTATCTTTGAGCCCGATCCTTATAACTCTATTGCAGCAATTGTTTGCAGTGTTTTTCTCTTGTATGCAATGCATCCAATGTTATGAACTTGTGTTGATACCCTTACTTCTATTAATAAACCTTTTTGTTAAGACAAAATCGTAACTTAAGTCTGTCTTAAGTCTGTCTTAAGACAAACTTAAGACAAAATTCTAACTTCTGTGAATACCAAAAGTGGTAAGTTTAGGATTTTGTCTTAAGTTAGTTCTGTGAATCGGGTCCCAGGTCTTTTCTGTCTGAGTGGATGTTTTGTGCGCTGCTGCAGTCTTCCAGCCCTAGGGCCAGATGTAGGTGGCCAAATACTGATCGGTAACGCTGAAATTAGCAGAATTCCAGCGTTACCGATCGCTATTTGGCTGCGAGCAATGTAGGTGAGTTTAAACCTACTAGCAAAATAAGGAATCGCAAAATGGCGATTCCTTATTTTGCTCTTGCATTTAAAAAATCGGGAATTGCGATTCCTTAAATGCAATGTAAGTAACACAAAAAAAGTAAGTGTACCCTAGCCTTAAGGAATCGCTAATTACCACCAACTTCAAGTTGGTGGTAATCAGCGATTTTCTTTGAAAAAACACTTTTTTGCTTTTTTTAAAGTGCCATGTGGCACACATTCATGCCCTATGTGCGCCACATGAATAAAGTTTGATAAACGGTCGCACTCCGTTGAAATAATTATTTATTCTGAAGTATATTCGTGTTTGTAATTTATGGGTGCTGAAGAGTATCATCCCCTGATCATGGGGTGTTGGAACGTAAGAAAAGGTGATCCTTGTAAGCTTTAAAAGGATGTACTCATGTGTTAGCACTCCGTTGATACGACTATTCGCCTTCAATAATCACAAGTTTAAATGCTCGGTTCATTATGGTTTATTGACGGCATAATCCATAATTGTAATGTTATTCCAATTATATTGGTGCCAATATTTCATTTTCATTGAGTCATGAAATTTCAAAATCCATTTAAGACAACTCAGTAGAGATATAAGATACCCCGATGCATTTCGGGTCAAGCCCTTCCTCAGGGGGTTCTCCCTGTAATAAATCAAAAAAGTATATTGGCTATTGGTTCAAGGGCTAGAATGCCGTTCTAAATATTCCTAAGTATACAATGTAAGTTAATATTTCCATCAAAAGAGTTTTCGTTGGTGAACCCGTAGAAAAAACGATCACGTGTGTATTATAAATAAAGTTACAAAATTGTTAGAAAAAAAAGAAGAAAAACATACGTAGTGCTGTAAGTAAGGGGTTTATCCAATATATCTGCAAGTAATGTGTTAATAAATTTGTGATGATTTGGTAATCAATCGTTCAAGCGCGCCGGGCAGCGAGGCGGTAAGAGCAACATACGACTACTAAGGTGCTCAATTTGTGAAATTAGCGATGGATTAAAGCGTCCTGACAACGTGAAATATAAACGCGGTCATGCAAGGTACTGAAATACTAATGTGCTAGTAAATAATGCAAGTGAGTATAAGTAAGTATCGCATGCTCGTCGAAAGAATAATCGTTGTGTCAGTAGTTAGAAAGATTCATACCTGTGCAACGCGTTTGTGTTTATCCGTAGAACGAAAAAGCCATTGCTCTGTAACAGAGCGCCGATGGTGCAGTTCTAATGGGCGTATCGACCGGATGTTAAAATGCGGTGTGCATGGAAATAGAAATGAGCTTCGAGTCGAAAAAATAACACGTGTCCTTTAAGCTTATCAGGCACTGACCAAGTATGAATTGTTAATGCAAAACGATTTTACTCACTTTCTGCACAGTAAAAACTCGGTTTGTGCAATGTTAATACGCGTGTGACTCGGAACTAAATTCGAAGTGTATGAAAAAAGAAATAAGACTAGCAACCAATAGCGGATTGTGCATGTGTTTCTGGAGTAAATAAATATTGTTGCAACTCTGTGTATTCATGAAACCAGACTACGATAAACAGGAATAATCAAATGATCGTTCTTAAAAAAGTTGTTGCATGATTTAAAGACGGTAACGTATGATTAGTTGCATTTCAAAAGAAACATGGATTTCCTAAAATAACCACATCGTGATAATTCACTATTGTTTTGAAAAAAGAATATAGTGGGCTCACGTCAGTACATGAACACGTTGTCCGTCAGATATGTAGTACTACAAATAACAATTAAATTCAACTCGGTCATTTAAATCATTGGGACAAAGTGCGTTCAATTTGTAAATCCAATAAAGTTCTTGTTGTAGCAAAAAAATTCTGTTTTCTCTTCCTGCTTTAATATCAATTTTCTCCAGAATCATGAATCTCGATTGGCTGTAATTATGGTTCATCTCATGAAATTGCGTTGCTGCCGTTGATTTGATGTTTTTTAATCGTATGTTGCTTTTATGTTCAGTTAGACGCGTTTTCATTTTGCGTTCAGTTTTTCCAACATAAGGCAAGGACATTTTAAAAGATATACCACGTTTTTGGAGTCGCAGATAGCTGAAACTTTTAAGTTGATAGAAAATCCATGAGAAGGATGTAATAGTGTTGTACCTTTTATGATATTGTTGCAGCTGCTGCAATTGTGACATGGAGTAGTGCCGGTATATTTGGGAATAATCACTGGTGCTTTTCGTTGTAGTAATTGTTGTAAATTTTTTGTACGTTGGTACGTGAAAATCGGGAAACTTTTGAATATGCCTTTAAAATCTGGTTCTGCTTGAAGTAGGGGCCAGTATTTTCTTATAGTTTTCTTGATTTTATGACTGATTGTGGAATATTTTGAAACAAATACAGATCTGTTTTCATCCGATTGTGTCTTGGTCCTGGGTTTCAACAAATCGATTCATTGTTTCTGTGCGGCTCGTGATTCCACCTGTTTTAATATTGTATCTGGGTAAGCTCGTTGTTTGAATTTAGTCAAAATTCTCTCTTTGTTCTCATGGTATAGATCCTCATTGGAGGAAATATGTCTAACCCGAAGTAACTGTGAATAAGGAAGGTGTTGTTTGAGACTCATTTGGTGAAAGCTCTGAAAATGTAAAAAGTTATTGCGATCTGTGGTTTTTGTGAATACAGAGGTTATTAGCATGTTGTCTTGTCTGATGATGTCAACATCCAGAAATTAAATTCGGTTGTGATCAATGGTATGTGTAAATTGGATGTGTTCATCAACTGTGTTGATCTCTGTAATTGCTTGAAGTAATGTGTCTTCTGTCCCTTTCCAAATTAAGAAGATGTCATCAATGTAACATGATATGTCACCAAGTTGTCTGACCAAACAGTTTTAGATAGAATGTTGTCTAGTTCAAACCTATGCATAAAAAGATTCTCATAGGCTGGAGCAGCATAATTGCCCATAGATGTACCGGACAATTGCGTGTAGTACTGGTCTTGCCACGTAAAGTAGCTATGATACAGGGTAAACTGCATTAGTTCAAGTAAAAAAACTTTGAGGTTTTCTGGTTTGTCACATTCAAGAAGAAAGGATTCCATGGCTTGTAATCCCAGATTGTGTGGGATGGAAGTGTACAATGATTGTACGTCAATGGTACAAAAAATTAATGTCAGATCTCTCGGAATTGTGATGTTCAGAATTTTCCTGAGGAAGTCTGTAGTGTCTTGTATATATGTAGACATTTTTTTCACAATGGGTTGTAAATGACGATCTAAATATTTGCCAATGGGTTCATGTATCGAATTTCTGGTACTGACGATTGGTCGGAATGGAGGATTGATTGTACTCTTATGTATTTTTGGGATCATATATAGATATGGAACCCCTGAATTGTTTTTGATGAGAAATTTTTTGTCTCTGTCGGTAATAGTTCCCAGGTCCAGAGCTTTATTGATGGTAATCATTAAAATTCTGGTGAATTCACTTGTTGGATCAAAATTCAATTCCATGTAGATGGTCTTGTCGGAAATGTGAGTGTGTACACTCCTTAGGTCAATCTGTATCAAGAATAACTAGTGCTCCACCTTTATCTGCTTGACAGCACGTTATTTGTGGATTGTTAGCTATGCTTAAAATGGCATGACGTTCTCTGATGGTTAGGTTGGGTCTTCGCTGATTCTTGTCGGTAAATAAGTTCTTAAGGTCTTTCCTTACCACTGTTTCAAAAGAATCAAGAACTTTATGGCTTACAGGTGCCTGAAAGGAACTTTTTGGTCTCAAATCTAAGATTGTTCCTTGTGATTCGTCTGGTTTAAATGGTATGATATTTTTAAAGAAATGTCTCAATCGTAGGTTCCTCATGAATTTAAAAAAGTCAATCTGAGTTTCCAAATTGTTGGTTTCGTATGTCATAACGTAGGATAAACCTTTTTGTAAAGTTTGTTTTTGAATGGAAGATAATTCAGTTTTGGAGATGTTTATTACGAGACTTTCTGGCTTCTGGTGGATTTCACCACCGGTTGTTCTTGTTCTGTTGGGTTTTGAGTGCGACCTCCTGGTTCGGCGGGTGCACCGTGGCTTCTCCCTAAAAAAGGAATTTTCACTGTTTTTTTAATACCAGAAGTAGAGGGTATAATATCTTGGTCTTGTGGGATGTTTTTACGTGGCTGGCCTCTTTGGTATGATTTTGTTTGGAAGTCCTCCGATGAGGATGTGTCTTCTGGTGTTCGATAGCCTTGAGGTCTTTGTTGTCTTCTTGCAGCATATGCCTCAGCCCAGCTGTAAACTTCTCCCAGTTTGTAATCTAAGGTGTCTCGCTTAAATTTGCGTAATTTTCTTTCATTAATTTCTGCTGTGTATTTATCTAGTTGAGAATTGATGTTTTCTAAGGTCTTGAGCCACTGTTCAGAAGATTGTTTGTTGCTAATTTCTTGTTTCAATTGTGAAACTTCTTTTTCAAGTTCTTCTAGTGTTCTCGACAATTCCTCTACTATTAGCAAAATTAAATCCAATGAACATTTGTTCAAGATCCCATACCAACGTTCAGTAAAACGTGCATTATTTTTGCAAAGTGTGGATTTTAAAGGTATTCGAAGTCCCCGTGGTATCCTTTGTAGCTTATGGTAACGAATTAATGTGCTTTCGTGAAGCCGTTGATTGATTTCTCTTTTGGCTGTAAATAATAACTGTTTGATGTTTGACTGGATTGACCCAGTGCTCGTAGAAAGGCATTCAGGCTCTTGGATCAGTGAGTAAATGCGTTCAGTATCTTGTGTAGAAAATCCGAAAGTATCGGCTTTATTTGCTGTTATGTTCGCTATGTCTTCGTATGACATGATTTGTTGATGGTGCTGGCCGTGGCGATCAGTGAAAAATCCAATGAATAAAGTTTGATAAACGGTCGCACTCCGTTGAAATAATTATTTGTTCTGAAGTATATTCATGTTTGTACTTTCTGGGTGCTGAAGAGTATCACCCCCTGATCATGGGGTGTTGGATCGTATGAAAAGGTGATCCTTGTAAGCTTTACAAGGATGTACTCATGTGTTAGCACTCCGTTGATGCGACTATTCGCCTTCAATAATCACAAGTTTAAATGCTCGATTCATTATGGTTTATTGACGACATAATCCATAATTGTAATGTTCTTCCAATTATATTGGTGCCAATATTTCATTTTCATTGAGTCATGAAATTTCAAAATCCGTTTAAGACAACACAGTAGAGATATAAGATACCCCGATGCATTTCGGGTCATGCCCTTCCTCAGGGGGTTCTCCCTGTAATAAATCAAAAAAGTATATTGGCTATTGGTTCAAGGGCTAGAAAGCAGTTCTAAATATTCCTAAGTATACAATGTAAGTTAATATTTCCATCAAAAGAGTTTTCGTTGGTGAACCCGTATAAAAAACGATCATGTGTGTGTTATAAATAAAGTTACAAAATTGTTAGAAAAAAAAAAGAAAAACATATGTAGTGCTGTAAGTAAGTGGTTTATCCAATATATCTGCACGTAATGTGTTAATAAATTTGTGATGATTTGGTAATCAATCGTTCAAGCGCGCCGGGCAGCGAGGCGGTAAGAGCAACATACGACTACTAAGGTGCTCAATTTGTGAAATTAGCGATGAATTAAAGCGTCCTGACAACGTGAAATATAAACGACGTCATGCAAGGTACTAAAATACTAATATGCTAGTAAATAATGCAAGTGAGTATAAGTAAGTATCGCATGCTCGTCGAAAGAATAATCATTGTGTCAGTAGAAAGATTCATACCTGTGCAACGCGTTTGTGTTTATCCGTAGAACGAAAAAGCCATTGCTCTGTAACAGAGCGCCTATGGTGCAGTTCTAATGGGCGTATCGCCCAGATGTTAAAATGCGGTGTGCGTGGGAATAGAAATGAGCTTCGAGTCGATAGTCGATTACACTAGCGGTACGGAAAAAATAACACGTGTCCTTTAAGCTTATCAGGCACTGACCAAGTATGAATTGTTAATGCTAAATGATTTTACTCACTTTCTTCCCTGTAAAAACTCGGTTTGTGCAATGTTAATACGCGTGTGACTCGGAACTAAATTCGAAGTGTATGAAAAAAGAAATAAGACTAGCAACCAATAGCGGATCATGCGTGTGTTTCTGGAGTAAATAAACATCGTTGCAACTCTGTGTATTCATGAAACCAGACTACGATAAACAGGAATAATTAAATGATCGTTCTTAAAAAAGTTGTTGCATGATTTAAAGACGGTAACGTATGATTAGTTGCACTTCAAAAGAAACATGGATTTCCTAAAATACCCACATCGTGATAATTCACTATTGTTTTGAAAAAAGAATATAGTGGGCTCACGTCAGTACATGAACACGTTGTCCGTCAGATATGTAGTACTACAAATAACAACTAAATTCAACTCGGTCATTTAAACCATTGGGACAAAGTGTGTGCAATTTGTAAATCCAATAAAGTTCTCGTTGTAGCAAAAAAGTTCTGTTTTCTCTTCCTGCTTTAATGTCAATTTTCTCCAGAATCATGACTCTCAATTGGCTGATATTATGGTTCATCTCATGAAAATGCGTTGCTACCATTGATTTGATGTTTTTTAATCGTATGTTGCTTTTATGTTCAGTAAGACGCGTTTTCATTTTGCGTTCAGTTTTTCCAACATAAGGCAGTCCGCAAGGACATTTTAATAGATATACCACGTTTTTGGAGTCGCAGGTAGCTGAAACTTTTAAGTTGATAGAAATTCCATGAGAAGGATGTAATAGTGTTGTACCTTTTATGATATTGTTGCAGCTGCTGCAATTGTGACATGGAGTAGTGCCGGTATATTTGGGAATAATCACTGGTGCTTTTCGTTGTAGTAATTGTTGTAAATTTTTTGTACGTTGGTACGTGAAAATCGGGAAACTTTTGAATATGCCATTAAAATCTGGTTCTGCTTGAAGTAGGGGCCAGTATTTTCTGATAGTTTTCTTGATTTTATGACTGATTGTGGAATATTTTGAAACGAATACAGATCTGTTTTCATCCGATTGTGTCTTGGTCCTGGGTTTCAACAAATCGATTCATTGTTTCTGTGAGGCTCGTGATTCCACCTGTTTAAATATTGTATCTGGGTAAGCTCATTGTTTGAATTTAGTCAAAATTCTCTCTTTGTTCTCGTGGTATAGATCCTCATTGGAGGAAATACGTCTAACCCGAAGTAACTGTGAATAAGGAAGGTGTTGTTTGAGACTCATTTGGTGAAAGCTCTGAAAATGTAAAAAGTTATTGCGATCTGTGGTTTTTGTGAATACAGAGGTTATTAGCACGTTGTCTTGTCTGATGATGTCAACATCCAGAAATTAAATTCGGTTGTGATCAATGGTATGTGTAAATTGGATGCGTTCATCAACTGTGTTGATCTCTTAGGGCATGTATGTGCGCCACATGTGCACATTTCAGGGGTGCAACAGGGTGTCCTTTTGACACCCTGGTACCCTTGAAATAGCGCCATTCTTTAATACCGAATCGCTAATAGTGAATATCTTCCCATTCATTCCTATGGGCCTCCTAGCCCATAGGAATGAATGGGTAGATATTCCTTATTAGCTAATCTCAATTTGCGATTTGTTATTAAGGAATGTTAAGGAATCCTACCTACATTCAATTTTGCAAGTCCTTAATAGCAAATCGGTAAAATTTGCTATTAAGAATTCGCAAATTTGATTTTACCTACATCTGGCCCTTAGTTTTCTTTTGTCATTCCATATAGAAGGCGTTCTTTACCTAACAGTCCGGCTGATGCAAGGCAATATGTCACCCATGCTGCAGGTGGCGTCACTGCTGCAGCATGTAACTCAGACATCATGTCAATCACATTGCACGTTATGAGGATCTGTGTCATCTACACTGCAGCATTTCACGCACAATCCACATGACGTCACATATTTCTGAAATTCGAGGCACAACCCAGAATGTCACCCTATAGTTATAAGGCTCTATTTCACCCACACTGAAGCCTGTCCACCACGCTTGACCCATACGAGGCTACATGTCATCCACGCACTCTGCAGGATGTCACTGCAGTGCAGCGTATCATAACGTTGCACCTTATATGAGACCATGTCACCGACTTACTACATGTTACCCACATTGCACCTTATGAGGCACAACACTGCCTACACTGCAGCATGTGATCCACACCCCAACCCAAGAGGCAATATGCTAACCGCATCAACTTGTTACCACACTGCACTATATGAAGTACTGTCACTCAGACTTTCTGAGGAATGTCACCACACTTTCTGTCACCACAAAAAGCACTATATCATCCTCACTGCACCAATTTCACCTAATGCACTGAGTTTGTATGATGTTGAGAGATGCCGCCAGGTGACAAACCACCAGGAAAATCTCATGTTCCTGTCATGTCCAGAGGCACAGTGCCTCCTCGCACAGGTTACACAGCCCCACCCTGGTTGTTGCAGTAACACATGGTAGAGGTTGTTGTCTTTAAGCACCTGCACCAGCTTCCCCTTGATGGAAGGAAGCAAAGCTTTTAATAACAAGTGATTGGCTTGGCGCGCCAGCAGACTAATGTGGAGACAAGCCTCCAACAGAGACAAGAGGCCTTTGATCTTCACCTCTCCCAGTTGCCTCCAAGCCCAGGAGCGAGGCATTGGTCACTACTGTCAGCTCGAGGTGGGGTGGGGGGAGAGGTCTGCCGTTGACCCAATCACAGTCCAGCAGACGCCACGGCAGATCTTTTTGAGTCTCCTCTGAAATCTGGCCGTGATTGGGGAGATCCCATGGTGCTGTGCACACGGGGACTTTAGATACCACCGCACAGCCCATATATGCCATCTGGCGTGCTTCACCAGAAGGATGCAGGAGATCATTAGTCCCAGTAGCCTCAGAGTGGCCCTCATTGAGATCCACAACAGAGGTTGAAACATGGGTATCACAGCTCAAATGTGCTGGACTCTCTTTTCAGACGGGCGCAAAACTGCACTGTGTCCAGAATGGCTCCAATGCAGGGCAGCGTCTGTGAAGGAGTTAGGTAGGACTTTGGCAAATTATAGTGAACCCCAAGGATGTTAGGAGGTTCACCATAGTCTGGAGGTGGGTAGCAGCTGCCAGGGGCGAGCCTGCCGTTAACAGTTAGTTGTTGAGGTAGGGGAAGACTGGGACCCCCGACCTCCAAAGATGAGCTGCAATCACCACCATTAGTTTAGTGAAAACCTGAGGAAAAACCTAAGGCCTCAAGGTGGCAACAAACTGAAAATGCTGGTGACCTACCGTGACTAGCAGGTAACGCCTGTGGGCCTGCAGGGTGGGGATTTTTAAATAAGCATCCTCCAATTCCAGTGCTACCATCCAGTCTCCAGGGTCGAGGGTACACAG
Organism: Triturus cristatus; assembly: GCF_964204655.1. Classification (NCBI taxonomy): domain Eukaryota; kingdom Metazoa; phylum Chordata; class Amphibia; order Caudata; family Salamandridae; genus Triturus; species Triturus cristatus. The sequence goes on along the minus strand of NC_140584.1, from coordinate 1,038,564,291 downwards.
AACATAGGCCAGGGTGATCATTTTTAACTTGCCTTTTCCACAGAAAGGCATTGAAAGGGCAAAGATCAAAAATGAGACAAGAGGCCCACATCTTATTTCAGCACCAGTAAGAAGCAAAAATAACAACCATGACCTACGTTTGGCGACGTAACAAGCATTTTGGCTCCTTTGGCCATAAGAACCTGCACTTCCTTTTGTAAGAGAGACAGGTGGTCCTCTGTCAGACAGTCTGAGGATGTTGGAAGGTGTGGCGGATTGTCAAGAAATGGTAGGGTGTAACCCCGCTGAACAATTTGCAGGACTCGCTTGGCCAAAGTTATCGCCTGCCACCCTGGCAGAAAATGTCAGATCCTGCCTCCAACAGGGTGGCTGTTATCGTATGTTATGTAATGCAGATTTGTAGAGCACACTATCACCAGAGAGGGCACCCGGGCACTGACCAAGTCTGAGTTTAGGCACACCTAGGGCCTTGTGGGACTACTCGACTAGCCAGGTCCTCAGCTTCTTGCAGATTTCAAGAAGTGAGGAGGAGGCTCTAATGTGTGGCAGGTAATTCCACACTTTAGGAGCAAAGTAGGAGAGGGCTTGACTGCCAGCTCTGGTTTTCCATATGCGTGAGATTTGTGCAAGTAAAAGGCCGAACGAGCGGAGGTGTCTGGAAGGTTTGTGAATGCAGATGTGATTTTTGAGGTATACTGGGCATGTGTTATGTAGTGCCTTGCAAATTGGGGGTAAGGAGTTTGAATTGTGGTCGTTTGCAAATGGGAAGCCTGTGGAGCTCCTTCAGGTATCATGTGATGTGAATGTGGCGTGGGAGGATGAGTGTGATACTGGCCACCGTGTTTTGAATCGTCTGCCGGCTGCTAGCCAGTTATTGTTCATCCCAGCATAGAGGGTGTTCTCGTAGTCCAGCTTGCTTGAGACCATGGCATACATAATGGTTTTCCAGGTGCTGATTGAGAGCTATTTGAAAATCTTCCCTGGCATCTTCAGGGTATGTAAGCAAGAAGTGGTGATGGCGTTGACTTGGGCGGTCATGTCGAGTTTGCAGCCTATGATGATTCCGAGGTTCTTGGCGTGAGTGGTGGAGGTCGGTCCTACCTCTGTTGGACACCAGGTGTAATCCCACAGTGATGTGCTCTTCCCAAAGATCTCAATTTCTGTCTTGTCGGTGTTCAGCTTTAGGCAGTTGGTCTTCATCCAATGGAGGACTTCAGTCATGCAGGCATTGAACTTGATCTGGGTACGGAGTGTCTTGTCAATGAGGGAGAGAATGAGTTGCATATTGTCGGCAGTGCGCCATCAAGGGCATACTAAAGAGGGTTAGGTGGTGCAGCAGTTGGGGATACAGAAGACTGAGCTGTGCTCATACCTATTGCCCTCTCCTGTGGGCACCACACCCACACAAAGGTTGGGGTGAGTGCTGTTCTGGCAGGTACTATTGACAGTACGTAAACCCACCCCATCACAGCCACAGGGGTCAAAACTGCTGAGGTGGCTGGAGCAGCTAGGACCTGGGAAAGCACTGTGGCTTTGCTATCTTTCATGTGCTCTGGGTGGCTTTTTCCCAGAAAAGTGGGAGGCCATCAAATGGCATGTCCATAATCCCATCCTGGACGTCTCCGAAAAAGCCAGTGGACCGCATCCAGGTGTGCCTGAGTTTGGCCACACTGGTGCTACTAGCCCTGCTGAGGGAGTCTGTGGTATCCAACTCGCAGCGCATGGTGAACTTGGCCGCATCACGACCATCCTGCATGACCTGGAAAAGTATGGCCTTGGCCTCTAACGGAACCATGGGCAATAATTGGGCCACTGAGTCCCACAAGGTATGGCAGTAACAGCCTAAGAGGCACCTGGCATTCATCGAGCGAAAGCCCACACTTGTAGAGGAAAAACCCTCTTACCAAATGTTTCTGTCCTCTTTGGTTCCCTGTCAGGTTGAGAAGTCGTGAACAAGTTTGAGTTCACCCTGCTTGCTGAAGCTTGCTGTAGAAGGCTCTCAGGATCCTCGATCAAAGACATTGGTTTTAACTTCCTTGGTAGCAAGTTGAAGATCAAGAACCTCCACCATCCTTCGCATAAGCATAGAGAAGGAGGCGCTGTCTTCCATGGCATGCCCCAGGGGAAAACTAGTCCAGTGTCTTGGGAGGTTTCCTGACCACTGGCAACCTGGAGGTCTTCGTACCAGCTGTCCTCTTTGTAATGCTTGGCAATCTCATCCCCAGCATCACAGCTCCCATTATCATAGTCTTTGCTGAATAATTCATGAAGAATTTGGGCCTTTCCGGAAGGTTGAGGAAATGTATCAGAATTAGAAAGGTGGTAAAACGGAGGCAGCGCAGATAAAGAAGCGCACGACCTTGGTTGAGGTTGGGGTGGTACGGTCTCGGCATTGTACAACACAATGGGTTGCCCGTCGTCATCAAGAGTCCATGGCCGAAGCATAAGCATCGGTGGATCGCATTCTGGTGCAGGTTGCAATGCCGGGGATGGAACCAGTACCTGAGTCGTTCCGGAGCCCTGAAAGGATCCAGAGGGCCCTGGTGGCGCTGAGGATGGACCTGCTGGCAAAAATCCAGTTATGAGGTCTCTTTGCCTCTTGAGACTTGCAGACACACCCGAAGGAGCCGGTAACATGCCAAAAATCTGCAGCATTGCTTTACGGAAGTCCTTCATTTTCGGTAGAGTTGGCGACGGCCCTGGAAATTCTGGTTGCAGCAGAACACGGATCAGAATTGACTCTGAAGTAGGGTGGCTTCAAGAGTGCAACCTGGAGGCACAATGTTACATTTGTGCCTTCTCGGAGATCCAGAATGACTAGACAGAGCTGAGCGTTGCTTGGACTTCTTGCGCTTCTTCTTGGATTTAACTGAGTATTTCGAGTGTGATGATGATCTGTCGCAGGGGCGACCTCTGTAGTGGGACTGGGACCTACCTTTCGACCTTGACCAATCTTGGCTTCGGGTCTTGATGTGCTTCACTACGAAGAGGCCTTGAGGTACATCACTGTACAAATACTGAAGCCTTTAGAGTCCTGGTCGAAGCAAACAGAGATGTTTTAAGGCATGGGCAAAGTGGGCTCTGGCCCAGGGCCCAAGATTAAAGGGGGGCCCTGATAGAGCCAACTCTGTTCTACAGAGAGTCTTGCCCTGATGACCTTGAATATTTCTTAAACAGATTGTTTTAAATACCCTCTTCCCTTAATGTGTTATTAGTGTGGGTGATGTGTCTGCGTCTATTACAGACATTTTGCAGGGAAATGTGTTTGTTTCATGCAACATCCATAAAAAGTTCCTTTTCGATGACAATAGGACTGCACAGATGAGAAATGGGAGTGTGTCACAGAGATTATTCGCATAATATTAGTGAGCCGCTCTGTGGTACAATTTGAAAACACACGCCGCTATCCCTAATTGTTAGATACAAACACATTTAGAGGGATGAAAGAGCTGAAATTAAATCCTGAAGATGTCCCTGGAGGCAAACCACATGTGGGTCAGACATAGACATTTTTTTTGCAACATTCCTCACAGGGTTTGAACGCTGCAGATTTGGGAGGTGACATATTCCCTTGCACACTGTAGTATTTTTCCACAAATTCTTATATATTCTCACTCGGTTTCTCTGGCTTGCGAGAGATAATGCATACAATAAGGGGCTTGTAGCCCAGTCACTGCTTAACATTTGTTGGCTTCACTGTCACTCTTATTTTCTGCCTTCTAATTGACCAACACCTGCTGGCTTCACTTTCTCTTCTTTCTGATTGGGCATGGAGCGAGTACTGATCGCTTTAGCTATGATTGCTGTCCTTCTGCTGATCACTCTGTGATAGGGAAGCTACTTCAGTTTTTCTTCTTCCCTTTTGTCCTTGTTGAACCTCTTGCCATTTGTAGCTATGCTTTACTATGCTACACACTTGAAGGAAGTGTTTTTCTCCTTTCAAATGGATATTAACTGTGGCAACAGATGTTATCTGATTGTATTCTACTTTCAAACGCATTTTCACTAAGACATGGGCATGGGTGCAATTGCTGGCTTTACGTAAAAGCATTTTTTGACAAATGTAATTTTATTTTATTTTTCACACATTGGGAGATTAACGGATTTGCTCAAAATTACAGGAGAGTTGTGCCAAAATCTAACACGCAATAGCAAAGCCGAGGGCTTGCCTTTGAGAATATTGGGTCTGCCATTGCCTTTTGTTCATGCTTTACAGCATGGTCATTCCGATTCTGGCAATGATTTGTAGCCATGTTAAATAGCAGTACGGCTGCTGTGCAGAATGAATGTAAACAATAATTAAAAAAGGACTATGATGCAAAAAAAGCGCATTAGCTGTGGCTACTCAGTCCCTCCCCCCCCCCCCCCCCCAAAGCATTCGAGCTGCTGTACAACATGGCTACAAAACACTGTCAATAGTTCTCTGAGGCAAGACATATTGGCCTTGCCAATCCTTGTTTCTAATTTAGGTGTACACTAAACCCTTTTGGAAATATTAAAAAAAGGATTCAGGTGTGCTTTGTAGGATTACCGACTGTACGACTGGTTGAGTGACAGAGGTATGTAAGCTTCACTGAACTAGAAGATAGCTTCCTCGCTGTGATAATATGTCAAATAAATTTTTTCATTGAAGGGGATGTTAGAAAGAAATTAAATAACTGATACCACTGGAGCCAGGCTTTTTAGCAGATAATGTGTGTATGTTTCTTCAGCAGTATCTCTGCAGTAGCTCACTCTTACTAGAACCCCTCATGCCCCATTACAGACATGTATTGTATCTGCCAAGTAGTTCTCAGAACAGCTCTCCTTGTAGTTTTAAGACACAATCCTCGTTCCAAATGCATAAGCAAAGCCTATAAACCTCTTCAAAGCATGTACAGTTGGCACCATAAAAGCCAAATGTATGTTTAAAAAATATATATCCATTTGTCTATGTGTGGTTTTATACATGGGCTTAGCTGTAGAGGGTTCAATGTCACTTGTAACGAATTTAGACACTTCTGGTACTGGGAGAGATCTGTATTTTCACTTTTGTATTTATAATTTTACAGTTCTACATATGTACTTACGAATCCCAGCATGCAAAATATTTTGATCAGGTCAGGCTGAGATGGCACGCGTGACATGGTGCCACGTGTAGCCGAGTATGTGCTATATATGTGTTGTATATGGACATGGGTGACTGCATGTATTGCTTGTATACAAGGGTGTGTGTGTGTATGTGCACTGTTTGTGTACATAAGTGATTGCTAGTGTGCTGATTATGAAATTAGGTGCCTTTCGTAATGTTGTCTTGATCTGCTCTACCTGCATGTATGTGTATGTTGTGTGTCTCTGTATCTGTAAGAAAAGTCAAACCCATTGGCTTTTTCAATCCTTGTTTGAGTTAGTGGTGTGCTCTGCATCTGCTTGGGTGTGGGTGTATACTGTCCTGTGGAGTAATTGAGGGTGGCAATGTGATCTCACACGCTCAAGCTTGGATTTATGCCCACTAATGCTGAGTCATACTTGGCTAGAGACTTTAGAATTTACATTGCTATATTCCATGGCAAATAATTATTTTCCAATTCTTTAATATTTTGGAAGGAAATGTTATTAAATGCTGCAGAGTTATTAGGAACACTGCTTTCTCCTAAATCTCTTTTATGAACTGGGGAGAGAAGATGGTCTGAGCCAAACACTTGAGGGATTGAAAGGAGAAAAGCCCTTATCACAATATGATTCATATGAAAAGCGTTTTCAAAACCACGCTGCTCTGCTAGTAAGCCTATGGGAGGCACAAAAATGTACACATTTCCTGCATCGTTTGGTCCGGGAGGGCTACTCACTGAAAGTGTTACAGCATAAAGAGGGGCCTCTCGGCAGGATAACAGAGCACTAACATGGTGTATGGACGGGCATATCCAGCATCGAAAGGATATCGAACAAGCAAGTGCATCGACCAGCGGAACACAGGCCCAGTAAGGGTGGGAGTGGTCGTTCACACAGTGCAAGCTAACTGCATTCTGGGTGGCCTAGACATGCTGCCACGACAACATGATGGAGGGGATGCACCAGTTATCCTGGGGGTGGGATCACTTGAGATAAGTAGTAGGGCTGGACAGGACTCAGGAGGACTGCAATAGAGGCCACACATTGGTGCACACACTGGTGGTGGTACTGGTTGTGAGACATGTAGGACAGTACCAGAGGGCAGAAGAGGATTAGAGGAAGTTGCACTGTGACACCTATTGTCTGAAGAGGAGGGTCTTCGGATCCTTTGTGATTGTTGGAGGAATGAAGCTCCTCAGAATCAGAAGGGGAACTTTCCAGAGCCCGCAAAGATCTACAGAATCAGAGGTGGCGCTTTCCAGAGCCTGTGTGCGTACACAGAGAAGGCTTTCTTGCATGGCCTCCACTTGTGCACCATTCTGGTTTCCAGCTTATGGGTAACAAGTGGTAAGGCAGAGATGACTTGGTCTCAAATACAGTTTGAATTATGGATGAAGGCCTTGAAGAGAATGCAGTGCATTTGGATTTGGCATATGTTATTCTCTGTAGCAGACCTAGATAAAACTGTGCTGTTTAAGGCTACTTGTCTGCGTAATTGAGATGGTTCTGGATGTAGAATGCAAGCGATGCGGTACAGTTGTATGGGAGTGGAAGAAGCTGGCATAGGCACATGCCAGTGGGTCATGTCTGAATCAGGCATTGAGATATGCCACTTCATTGAGACACACTTGGTTTTGGAGGGGTTCAACTTTGGATACATGTGAGATGTACACACTTGTATAGTGTTGAGTCAGACTGTAAGATGTTGGACGTCCTTGGTCAACCATGCTTTGAGGTACAGTGACACTTTGCCTGCAGATTGGTCATAGTTTGATTCAAATTGGCCAGTTGAAATGGAACTTTTACCCACTCCATCTTCTTCAGTGAAAAAGTAAAAAATGTTGAAGATTGTCTCGATGGTCTCAAATGCTTCTTTCACCTGAAAGTTCTCAGGAAACTGATGTCATTCTTGAAGACAGATGGTAAAAGAGCTGCTGTCACCACGATCATTAGATCCAGACATGATTGTGAAAATGTGCTCTATCTTGCTATGCCATCTGCTATGCTACCAGACTTCAGGCGGTTCCAAATGTGGCAGCCTGCTTGATCCTGAAGCAAGATTAAAGGTCAAAAGCGAAAGATTGCAGCTTTAGCAATCTGTAAAATCAATGAGGTCCAGCCTTGCACACAAATCATTGGCTGTTATAATGTGGAATTATAGGACATTTTTCTAAAGTTTGTAGGAAGTAAAGTTTTAAGAAATCTCGTGTTACAGATAATGATTCAGATTTGTCAGGCATTGACTCTGATGATCCTCCTGACAATCCTGATTCATTATCCGTTGGTACAAAGAAACGTGTTGTTGTGAACATTCTGGAGGTGATAGTAGCAAACCTTTATGCACACTTTCTTTTGGTGGTATAAAGTTACAGGTTGCAGCAGATTCTGGATCACCATTTACTATTATTTCCCGATCTCTCTGGGAAGACAAATTTGTTAACACTTACAACCCACTGATGTCAATCCAGAAAGCTTAACTTGTGAAAAAATTGACATGCTGGGGTACAGATCCCTCATGTTCGAATTTAAAGGCAGGAAATCTTTCTGCAAGGTATATGTAACTGCTGATGGTCCTTCTATTCTAGGTTGGAAGTATCAACGTTGTCTTAACATTATTTTCGACCCTTACAGGCCTGAACAAGTGTTGGTTATGTGTGATGCTGAAAACACAAAAAAATGGGTTTTGGAAGAATTTCCTAAGGTGTTTAGTGGCAGTATTGGGAAAATTGATGGATTTACTCACAAGAATCTTGTTAAACCTGTGAGAAGTTGGCCTGGTATATGCTGACCACTAATTAAAGTGGCCACCTTGTACCAGTTCAAACAACCCTTATTGATGATAAGGTTAAAGACAACCTTTATTGAAAGCTATCCTAGTAGTAGCTATGGAGAGCAGCCTTCAGGCTAAGTCTTGAAGGAATGTAAAGCAGCTTGTTTTACCAGATTATAACCTCCTGAATGACCAAATGAAAGGAGAACCACACAAGGAATATATAAGATATATGTATTTATTACTAAACACTCTCTACTAACCTCTTTATGAGATTAGAGAACAAAGCACACAATGTTAAATCACTAGAACAACAGTAAATAGCACAATACACAGTGGGCTCCAGGGGGAGACCAAACCATATACTAAGAAAGTGGTATAACAACCACGACTTGATTAGACACAGTGCCTAGAGCACGTAGAATCGCTGGGACCCCAAGGAACCACCCATAGTAGTGACACAGGGGGCCCACGGAGGACGGATGCAGTGCGAGAACACAGACGCAAGCTCCGTACAACTCTATGGGAAAGTCACGGTTGGAATTTTAAAGATTAAAGACACTTCGGAGAGGACTTTAAGCAAACCCAGTTAAACATGGAAGGTTCTAATGCCAGGACCCTTGAGAATACCGAGATACCCGTGTTACCTATCCCAGAGGAGCCGGGTGCATAGGGGTCAAGTGATGTCGGAAACTAGAAACCTTCGTCGTTTTCAATAGAGTGATGCGTAAAAGTGCTGCTGCCGGGCAGATGAAAAGTGTCCGGTGAAATCCAAGCCTGGATCCGAGGTGAGAAGAACCTGAAAGCAGAGGGGACAGAGTCTGGGTCACTTCACAATGACCAGGGGTATAATAGACGAATGCCCACCGATGTCGGGTGTTTCAGGTGAGAAGAGGTGAAGCTTGACTCTGCAGCCACAGGGACCAGGAGTAGTCGACTATGACCAAAGTCTGGAGGTGAGCTGTCCCACGAAGGATGTCGAGTGCTGGTGGGTCAGTGTCCGGATTGAACACCAACAAGCCTTGGGAACTGCAACCCACGCGGTCAGAGGAAAGATGCTTCGGTGAGGACCAGCAAGGTCCTGGGGACTCTCCAAGCTATGGAGAGTCAGGGCACATCTGGAGCAACCAGGAAAGCCCACGTAAAGTCAAAGTTACTTTCACAGGGACCCACAGGTGATGAGCCAGGGACCGCGAAGTGACCTCGAGCTGAATCACAAAATACCAGCCCACGGAACACTTGTAGAGTGTAGGCCGGAAATCTTCAGTGGAATTACGGCTTGGGTCAGGACTACAAGTAGCCCAAAGCACAGCCTCAGGGATTGCCGAAAAGCATATGCTGCTACAAAAGTACACGGTGCACAGGGGTTCGGGTTGCACGGTCCCCCCGAGGGATACGGGCCTCAGAATTGCTGAGAGCACAGATCAACCTCAGAGACCTCGGGAACCCACCTCGGGAACCCACCTCCTGTCTTGCAGAAATCTTCAGAAACCTCAGGAGCTCGGGAGATGCAAACCGGTCAGATGCGTTTAGGTGCCTGCCTTGCAGGGGAGTAACTCCTTTACTCCAAGGGAGATTCTTCAGTCGTCCAGTGTCGTGCAGATCGTCAGAGTACTTGGTTTCTGTAGCAGAGTTTAGTCCAGGTAAAATCTAAAGTCCTGTAGTCAGGGGTTCCTACTTTATACCCAAGGAAGGGGAGGGACAAACTTTGGTGACCCACCTATGTGAGAGTCTGGACAGAGGGGTGGCTACACCCATGTCCTTTGTCCAGTTTCGCACCAGAGCAGGAGCAAATGGCTCCTGCAACCGGTTTGAGCTGGACTATGCACAGGGACACCAAATATGCCCCCAGTGCAGACATCAAAGCACTCTCAGAGTGCACCCACCCAGCCCCAATACACTAAATCCTGTCTGGGAGGTGGTCACAGGTGGTCGCAGGTAACAGGAAACCTATTGTCAAGCCTACCCCTGCTCGAGCTTGGCTCAGCAGCAGGAGGGCAGACTCGTGTCTGTTGCTGGCAGCATCCATTTTGTGATGCCCAGGTCGAGAAAGCTGGTACCGGGTAGCCCGGTATGTCACATTTGTCCCTCTAGGAGGGTGGAATGATACGTGTTTGACACCAAACTGGGCATGTTTCTATGCAGCTGTTTTAAGGTTAGCATTTACCTCGAGGTTATAATGCACTTAAGTATATATGGTTGGCTGTATCACAAACAACCCCAGAAAATAGGTTCCGAAGGCTGCAGAGGGGCTCTGCTCATGCAGGTGCACCCTCTCACATAAAACCCAGCACCCTGCCTTCAGAACTGATAAGGCCTGCCATAGGGGTGACTGATAGGTTTATATGTGCAGTGATTTAGAATAGATATAGTGAACTTATATCTAAGTAAGGGTTGCATGCACCACCTTACACAGGCTGCTGTAGCAGACATGTGGTGTCATTTTGAACGGTCTCTCAGGGGTGACATAATACATGCTGCAGCCCCTGGGAGGCCTCTGGGGTACCTATGCCCTGGGTACATAGTATACCATATACTAGGGACTTATAAGGGTACCCCAGAATCGAATCTGGAGTGTACCTAAAGTACATGTAATTAAGTTAGAGGAGAAAGCAGCTAGACAGGGGTCCTGGATAGCAGGATCCCAGTCAATCTAAGTCGAAAACAGTGAAACTTCAGCAAAAAGTGGGGGTAACTATAAGAAGCAGATCCTACTCTCCTACAAAACCCAATGCTGTTCCTAAAATACATAAAGTTCGCCACATTCCATTGATTGTACGAGATGAGGCAAAAAAGGAACTTAATAAATTACAAGATGCTTGCATAATTGAGCCAGTAGAAGCATCAAACTGGATTTCCCCCATTGTGATTGCCAGACGCGCCAATGGAAAAATTTGCATGTGCATTGATTTAAGATACTTGAATGATAATATCATTATTGATCAGTTTCCGCTCCCTAGGATCAATGAGATGCTATCTTTGACCAAAGGTGCAAAATGTTTTTCCACCATTGACCTATCTTGTGCATATCTCCAAATCTCCTTGCATCCCATGAGCAGACGTTTCACCGCTTTCTGCACCCTTTTTGGCTGTTTCTAGTTTCGATGCATGCCATTTGGGCTAGCTCCCGCTGCCGCAGTTTTTCAGAGGCTCATGCATGAGTTGTTTGGTGATATGCAAGGGGTTGTGTTCTTTCAAGACGATATTCTAGTGATGGGAGCCAACAAGAAGATACATGATGAGCGCTCAATGAAGGTAATGAGTGTTTTACAATATAAGGGAGTTACATCAGAGATTTCTAAATGCAAATTTGCAGAAAAGAAAATCACTTACCTGGGTCACGAAGTTAGTTCCTTAGGTATTAAACCTAAATCCAGTCTGGTGAAAGCGATTATCGATGCGCCTGCACCCAAGTCTAAGGACGATCTTAGATCATTTTTGGGACTTGCAGAGTTCTATGCAAAATTTGTTGAAAATGTTTCTGAAAAGACTCATATCATGAGGTCCTTGCTCAAGAATGAGGTGCAATTTGCTCGGTGTTCTGCGTTAAGAAATTACAATGGCAATTGCTCATGCTCCGAATCTTCAAGGATTTGATCCTCTTGCTATTACTATCGTCATCACTGATGCAAAGGTTTGGGTAGTGTTCTAACTCAACTGGATAGTGATAATATAGAGTCAGTCATCGCCTTTGCTTCATGTTCTCTTACTTCTGCTGAGGAACGTTATTCTGTAATTGAACGTGAAACACTCGCGTGTGTTTGGGCTCTAGAACACTGTAGAAAGTTTCTCTGGGGTAGGAAATTTGTTTTACGCTGCGATCAGAAGCCCCTTACTAAATTATTAACTACTGAAGGTTTGTCCAATGCCACAGCTAGAAATGCTAGACTTTTGATGAGGTTACAAGATTTCATGTATGACATACAATATGTACCTGGTGTCAAGAACTTCACTGCTGATTTTTTGAGTCGTATGTCCCTACCATTGACTGAAGTGGACAATAACTCTTGGAATGATTTCTCAGTTGCTTCAGTATCTTTTGATAAAGCTCAAAGTAGTTTTAGTAAAGAAGAATGGCTTGAAGCTGAAATTCTGACACAATTTTGCTTGAACTTAAACCATTAATTGTGAGTGGTTGGGGTGGTATGGACAAAACGTTAGTTACCGATGAACTGAGAGGTTTCTGGGAAGTTTGTGATTAACTCAGTCTCTCTAATTCTTTAGTTCTGCTAGGTGATAAAATAATTCCTACAAAGAGTTTAAGGTCATGAAGGTCATTCTGGCATTACAAGCACCAAGTTATGTTTGAAAGAACTTTATTGGTGGCCTAAAATAGACATTGATGTGGAAAGGTGTGTGAGGTCGTGTGTCAAGTGTGAAGTCTCTGATAAAACGTTCAAAACGTTCAAACCACCCTTAGCTTCTCCTACTTGCTCAGGGTTTTCTTGGGAAGTAGTTGCAATAGACTTTATGGGTCCCGTCTTATGGCAAGATGGTTTACAAAAGTATATTTTAGTACTTGTGGATACCTTTTCCAGGTGGTTAGAAGTGTGTGTAGTAAATGTAATCAACACTAAAACTGTTATCACATTCCTTGATGATATTTTCCTTAGAGAAGGGCTTTCTAAAATTATCTTATCTGACAATGGAGTACAATTCAAATCTTCAGAAATGAAGAATTACTTGGCTGTTTCTGGTATCCAACAAAGGTTCACCGCACTATATCATGCCAGCGCAATGGCATTGTTGAGAGAGCAAATCGCAGTATTAAAGGAGTTCTTCAGTTAGCCAATTAAGGAAATGTGTCTTGGGATGAGGAGTTGAAAAAGTTACTATGGGCCTATAGAAGCACCATCCACTGCTTGTTGGCAATCCCCTTTTCTTTGATGAGGGGTAGAATTCCTCATTCCAAGATTAATTCCAGTTGGTTGAACAGAAATGGAATGGTTCAGTGTGACATACCTGAAGCAAGAGAATGTATCAAGGCCTCTCAAATGAAAAACAAAACATACTATGACCAAAGGCATGGTACAAAGCAAGTGAATTTGTGCGAAGGTCAATGGGTTAGTGTGAAATATGCAAAAACGTTTCCTAAAGGGGAAAGCAAATTTAGTGACCCCAAACTGGTTGTGAAGGTCATGAACAACACTGCTTTGCTGCAAAATGGTGAAGTTTGGCATTTTAGTCGCCTTGCACCAGTCACGTCTGATTTAGGTAAAAAAATGAAAAATGTTGAGGATAAAAGTAAAACGTTTTGGTGGTTAGACACTTTGGATATCATTTCAGAAGTTGTAAATTCTAGACTTTCTGATTCTGATTCCGATACAGCAAGTGTTTCTCTTGAGCCTGCTGACACTCAAAGCGTCTCTCCTACTTCTCAATGTATTCCCAAAACTGGTGCACCCTCCTGTGATTACAATGTTATTTAAACTTCCAGTGGGAGGATTGTTAAGAAACCTAAATGTTTATAAATGCGTGATTGTAAATGATTACTATTTGTTTTGTGTTTTCCAATAATCTAGAATACTAGAATTGTATGATGTTGTAAGGATTCTCCTTGCAGTCAGTTCTGCTTGGCTTGTGCTGGCAATGCTTTCTGCGCAGAGGCTGTAAATAAAGAATTCTGCCTTCAACTTCTCTACTTGTATGATGTATTTTGGAGGATGCTACAGTGAAGTAGTGGAGGGAAGGGAAAAACATTGTTGTAGCATGAAAATTTCGTGGCCGAGTCCACTAGTTTTGCTGACTGAAAAATACAAGCCAGATTCTTCCACAGCTGGAAAAAATAGGTTTAGAAAATCCTAACAACCAATAATCAGGCAAAATTAAACCAGATCATTAAAGTATGTGTTCATTTTGGTCTACCCGAGTGTCCATAGGGCCCGAGTAGTTCCATGACCATACAGTGGCATGGGCACGCAGGCCAAGGGCCTTTATGAGGTAACAGAACTCCAAACCTCTGACTTGGAATATGCTTTTAAATGTACAGTAGGCGGTGCATGATTCTAGATTAAAAGTGGGTTTTTCCACTTCTTCTTACCAAACAGCTTATCTTATAACATTTATTACAAGAGTCTTGCTCCATCGTGAGCCTATGTCTAAAGAAAATCCCAATATTCTGACACTATGTTTAATGAATAACTACACCATGCCGCTTGAAGAAGAGGGAGTGCTTGATAAAGTAGACATTGGTTTCTAGCAAAGTTATTTACATAAATAACTCTTAATGCCAATTTATGAGATGTACAGCTTCCTCTAACTTTGATTACAATTTAAGATGATTTTCTGTTACCACCGTAATTAATGCCACAGAAGACATGGGGATTTGACTAATGTCATTGGGTTTTTATAATGTTAATATTATTGGGTTTTTATAAAGTGCACAACTACTTGAAAGCGTCCTGGCGCTCACTTCTTGTACCAAACCTGGGCAAACTAATGGGAAAAAAGCCAAGTCTTCAAGGCCTTCCTAGAAGCCAGGAGACTAGAGGAGGAACAAATGGAAAGTGGTAAAGCATTCCAAGTTTTCGCAGCACCCAGGATGAAACTTTGACCTCCCCAGTTAGCTTTTTAGGTCGAGATTTCAAGACTTGGACTTGTCTTCTTCCGCGTAGGGACTTGTTTCTGTTCAACTGCCTCTCATTAACTGTCTTGATAGAAAACGACCAGTAGAGGTCAGTAAAATACCAGAATTGCTTTCTGCTTGTTCAAATGCCTCTATTTAACTGTCTTGATAGAAAACGACCAGTAGAGGTCAGTGAAATACCAGAATTGCTTTCTGCTGAGGGAATTTATTTTTTAATTTTTTCTGGCAATTACCTCTATTTAACTTTCTTGATAGAAAACGACCAGCAGAGGTCAGTAAAATACCAAAATCACTTTAGCATTCTCTAGATTCCAGTCCAAAGAAATTGTCTTCCACGAGCACCCGTAGACAATATTATTTTTCTCACATCTTGTATTTTCAGTGATATGACCACCGAAAGCCCTGATTTTATATTAAAAACAGAGCTTTGGACTGTACCATTTACCGCTGAAAGGCAATATTTCTCTCCATGTGTTTCCATACCTGGCGTGTCACGCAGTTTGGTGCTTTCTTTCCCTCCATGTTAAAGAACAGTAGATGTTTCAGCACCCAGGCTAATGTGCTGCAGAGCTAAATACATGTAAGGTCCCAAATGCGAGAACAATTGCATTGCACATGCTTGTTTGAATCTGGGGACAGTCAGGTGCTTTGCGCTGGAGAATCGAAGAGTTCTACTGGGAAGATACCAGACTAGCTTTTGGCTGTAGAAGGCAGGACCCAGATTTTGGGAAGCCTTATAGGCTGTACAGAGTGTTTTGTATTCAATTCTTTTTATGGCGGGGAGCCATTGAAGGTCCATAATCACAGGTTTAATGGGACAGATTTTAGAAATTCCGGAAAGAAGAATAGCAGCCACGTTTTGGAGGACCTGAAGCCTGTGAAGATCTTGCTGCTGCATGTTCATGTACAGACCATTGCAGTAGTCTAGTCTCGACAGAATGAGCGAGGATACTACGATTTTCCAGGCAACTAGCGGTATGAAACGCAGTATTTTTCTTAACATTCGTAAGATAAGAAATGTAGAGGAAGTAACTGAATTAACCTGATCTCAAAAGGTAAGTCTGTGGTCCTTGATAACTCCTACATTTCTTACTTGTGTGGACTGGGATAGGGAGTAAATTCAGATTTGTTGGCCACCAGAAGGGGGACCAGAAGGAGGGATTGTTACCAAACAGAACAACCTCTGTTTTGTCTGAGTTCAGTTTCAAACAATTCTGGCCAATCCAGGCGTTAACTGCTAGCATGCAGTCATGGAAGTGGTTATTAACATTTGGCCAAAACTAAGATGCTTTCCTCTCAGAAATCCCTCTGCAGCAGTCTAGCTCCTGCAGGACCACCAGGTCAATAGCACTACAAAGCCTTCATTATTTAAGGTGGAGTTTTGACACTCTTATTTTCCTGCCTTGGACGGCCATGCACCGATATTATGGGATGGGCAACATTGTGCATTTTCACAAAACGTGCTCCCGCCATGTTGGTGGGAGTACTTTTGCTAAAAGCTCCCCACTTGTACGGCAGGGAACTCTGTATATGATGAGTGTGCTATGGCTGGCGACGTTTGGGCGGTGCCACTTACGATATGGCTACCCAGTGGCCTGCATGCAACACACACTAAATGGAGGCCTTGGTACAGGATCCTGTCAAGCAGGTGCTAGACTCCAGCAGAGGTCTAGTGCAGTGCAAGAACAGCAAGCACCAAGCATATATTACGTGGACCTCCACTGCATGCATATCTCTTAAAGCAGCTGTGTAATAGCGCCTCAATCATGATGTCAGGGTAATATTATTCTCAGTTTGGGGATAGGTTTATAGTAAAGATACTGAAGGGAAAACCGGCTGCTTGTTTCACTAAATGCAAACTTGGGGTTTTGCACATGTTTGTGTAGAAACCCAGGTGAAGAGGCAAGTATACACTGGGGCCTATTTTTAGGTAGACTTGTGTTTGGCACTCTGCAGGTGTAGACTTTGTCTACAAGCTTAAAAAAACATGTTTCTAAGATTAGGTTCAATCTGAGACAGTATCCCTTTGGAAGTTTATTTAACTAACTCCACTATTATCTTAAAAATATTGTTTCAGATTTAGTATTTCACGAGGGAAGGATACGTAAACATTACATGTGTTGACATGGCTTTAATAATAAGGGAATGCAATCTACGATCGGTTTAACGCAGCAAAAGCAGTCTACTGAAACATAAATTTATTTCCATGTCTACATTTCTAGGAATATATTTTCGGACTGGGGGGCATATCAGCAACAACCGGCGATAATTATCACTAAGCGCACTTAGCGCTAGGATAATTATCGCCGGCTTGCGTGGATTTTTATCGCTGAGATAGCGTGCTATTCAGTGGCGGTGCGTCCATTGGGGGCGTTGCCCCCCCATCCGCACCTGCAGCTCCCTTGGCGTCTCTGAACTTAAGTAAACTCTCAGTTTACTTAAGTTCAGTGATGCCGAGGGAGAACTGTCAGTCATGTCAGCCAGTATGACGTCGGACCGCCCACCCCCTTCAGAGTCTGAAGGGGGTGGGTGGTCTGGCGTCATGTTGACTGACAGGCATTGTCTGGGGCAACAGGCAGCAGCACACAAGTGCGCATGAGTGGGGACGGAGGGCGAATTTTTGCGCCGTGCCCAGTCATGCGCACTAGTGTTTCCACAGGCTGGCGCATGCCCATTAGGAGAGCAAGGGTTGAGCCAAGGCTCAAACCTTGGTCTCCTAATGGGCAGGCGGGCGGAGCGTAGGCCTGCTCTAAGCCAATCCTGGCGCTGCTCCAGCGCCAGGATTGGCTGAGAGGGGTCTTGCCAGCAGTGATGGGCTGTTCCAGTGTAGGCGCCAGAACGGACCCGAGGCGGCGGGGACCCGGACCTGCTCAGGTAGGATTGATTTTATTACATTATTTAAAAAACTCCACCCCCGCGCGACACCCCCCTCCTCCCCACACGAGCCGCAACTGCAGAACAGACAGGCACATCACCGCCCAATTCCAAACACTGACTAGACACTGCCTGGCCTTCCATAGCAGAGCATAATTGGGCGTAGTGAAGGTGCCCCGGTCCAATCGCAACACTCAATCAAATCTGCCGGAAGGGGTCTGAGCCCCTGTAACAGGGGGTCTTCCTACCTCCTAAGGCCGCTTAGGCTAGGAACATTAGCGGGTATGGAGGCCCACAGTCACACACACCAAGGGGAACACGGACTGGTTTTAAAAAGCAGGCCCGCAACCCCCCCCCTTGTTAATTCCACCCCTCTACATCAGTGGTGCCTCTGCCCCCAGCTATCTCACCAGTGGCCCCACCACATTTTTTGCTAAATATATTGATATGTGGTAATCCTGCACACTGTTATTTCACTATGGCCACTATCGTCACAATGTGCTACCAGTGAGTGATGTTGCAGTCTCAGCGAAGAGGTCATGCATTGACTGGGCACGGAGTCTGTAGTCCCCTTCCTGAGAACGTGTGATGCCAAATGGTGTGAGCATAGTACAACGTTAGTGCTTTATGGGCAGGATGAGGACACTGGTGAAAAACGTCAGGAACACCCACAGTAAGGCGGTGGCACAGAGGGGCAACCTATGGGCCACGTGAGAAGCAGGTGACTCGTGAAGCTGTTACGGTTGGGCAATCTAAGGTGTTTGCGTTGGATGCAGTGTCACACACAAGCGTGGAAATGTGAGCCGCACGATACGCTTGCACTGGTGCACATCATGATAAACTGGAATGGGGCAGCAGCAGAGGACACACTGGTGAGCGCTCATGCACGTCGATCACACTTTTGGGCAGTGCAAGGAGCTAGCACTGTGAACATTGCAAGACCACGGCAGACAGTATTTGAAGCCAGTGGGCAGTAAGAAATGCTGCTGCCAGCAAGCAGGTCACGGAACTGACACTGGTGGGCACTATGAGATGCTGTTAGTAGCACCAGAGGGCAGTATGAGAGGCTGACACCGATAGGCAGTACGAGATGCTGTCAATAGCACCAGCGGGCAGTATGAGAGGCTGTCGCCGGTAGTAGGCAGTATGAGATGCTGTCAATAGCACCAGTGTGCAGTGTAAAAACTGACACTGGTGGGCACTGGGAGATGCTGGCAGACTTTTATTTCCAGAATTTTCTTGTTCTGTGTTTAAGGACAGCGAACAGAATTTTAACAGCAAATCAGCTACCTGCAAAAGTTTCAAAAACATGCGACAGAATCATTCCCGAAAGGGTAATAATTTTTAAGTGCGCGCATTCATAATTTAATGTTAATGTTCACCCTATTTATTTAGTCGCATGGCATGCGTTTATTTCTTGCACTATTCCTGTACCGTGATTGGCATAATTTTTTTGAAATAGTTTATTATTTTCCTTTGAACAAAACATATTGTTATTTGATTACACAGTTTTTCCATATCACATAGCAGTACAGCACATGACTCTACATCCAGCCCTTTGAAGACACTTCTACACAGTTTTCCATTTCTAATATCAACGCCCCATACTCTTGCCCCAAAGCCTTTCCCGTCAGTCTGTGTCAGAGGTGTCATCTTCCTGTAGTGGCGGCGGATTGCATATGCCTCCTCTAAATTTTTTCCATGCCCCTCATACTTTACCCCATATACGGGGGCATCCACGCCTGATGAATGCTGATCGCTCCGCCATCATGGCTGCATCCATGTCCCTTCCACATGCGGACAGCGATGGTGCTTCCCCCCCACCCATTTTTGGGCTATGTTCCGTTTAACTATCACAATCCCCAACGTAGCCCAGCTCTTAGCTTGGCGGTTGAGGTCATTAGGTTCCCACACATTCAACAGACAGCGCCTAGGTTCGGGCACCAATGACACTCCCCCCGACTATGACAGCGTTCGCATCACCCGCTTCCAATATTCTTGGATTATAGGGCACTCCCATATGGTATGAAAAAAGGTACCCTCCTCCCCGCAACTGCGTAGACAGAATGGGTGTGGTGCTCTACCCATTCCATGTAGCGTGTGTCTGGTGTAATATGAGCGGTGCAGAATCCGGAGCTGTACCAGCCTTAGCCTCGAGGGTATACCCGCCTCCCGCGGCGAAGCTAACGCCTCCTGCTATTCCGGGTCTTCAAACTCGCCTACATCACGGGCCCATTTCTCTCGCAGGGGTCCCGTTGGGTCCGGCAGATTGTTTACTAGTTTACGGTACGTGAGTGACGTGGCCTTCTTTGGCATATAATCTGTCAGCAACCTGTCCTCCATGGGAGATGCCTCCGGAACCTCTGCTCCGGGCGACATTTTTGACACCAAGGCGTGCTTAATCTGCGTATATCGGAACCATTCCGAGGGCGCCAGTTCATATTGTTGTTGCAGGCGTGCGAATGGGACCACTGCACCCTTATACCACATGTCGCCCACCGCGGAGATCCCGATGCTGTCCCAGCTGTCAAAGCCCTTGCTGTTCCTGAGCCGCCCCAACCGCTTTGTATCCGACAGAGGCGTGAGCTGGGTCAAAACCCCACGCCATCCTAGTCTGGCCTGGGCCGCATGCCAGATGACAACGGTCTGTCTCAGAGGGCCAATTAACTCTGGGGCCAGTCTTCCATCATATAGGGGCGACAGCATACCCCTCGTGCCCAGTATGTCTCTGTCTGCCTTAAATGCTGGGTCGGACTGCGGCGTGTGGAGCCATTGATTGATTACCTTCAGCTGTGCCGCCCAGTAGTAAAGTTGGATATTGGGGAGTGCTATCCCTCCGTCATACCAGCCGGGGCCCGTTACTCCATAGGAGGCTAGTTACTTGCGCCGCAAATTTTGCGAAAGTAAGCAGGTGGTATCTGGTATGGCGTATTTTCCAGTACGTATAAAAACCGGGGCAGGGCCATCATTTTAAAGAGCGCCGCCCTCCCCAACAGGGTCAGCGGCAGCGCTCCCCAATGACGCACATCTCGTTTGAGGCGGTCCATAGGGGGCTGGAGATTCCGTTGGAAGAAGTCCGCCTGATCCGCAGTGATGTATATGCCCAAATATTTAAATGACCCTTCTGCCATCCTCAGCGGGCAGTCCGCGGGTAGCCGCGGTGGAGGGCCGTGCAGCACATACATAACAGATTTGGACCAATTTATCATGTATCCTGATGCTCTGCCAAAGACCTCACAAATGTTGAGTAGCGTCAGTATGGAGCGCCGCGGGGAGGACAGGTACAGCAACACATCATCAGTATAGGGATACTCGGTCTTCCCAGCCGTCCGACCATTTGAGTCCCCGTATCATGGGTTCCCAGCGTATCCATGCCTCTAGCGGCTCCAGCGCCAGGGCGAAGAGCAGTGGCAATAAGGGACAACCTTGACGTGTGCCCCGTGTCAGGGGGAAATCTTCAGACATATGTCCATTTGCAGTAACGTGAGCCAGTGGTTTGGTATAAAGGAGAAGGATCCAGTCACAGAATTTTGGCCCAAAGCCCAGGTGTAATAGTACTGCAAATAGAAAGGACCATTCAACCATGTCGAATGCCGTTTGCTCATCCACGTATAGGTCCATGGCCGGGTTCCCCTCACTTTCAGGAATTCCCGTAATTCGCACATTGTTGCGATGGGAGCGCCCCTCCTGATCGTCCAGCTTCGTCGCCATGCGCTTGTTCTCCGCCTCCAGTTGCGACACTTTTTAGAGCAGGTAATTAGTGTCTTTCATCAGGGTAGATGTCGCTTTCTCCACTTCTGTGACCCTGGCCAGCATTTTCTGAAAGACCGCACTAAGGAGGGACACATCTGTGGAAATAGACCCCACTGTAGTTTGCACTTTAGTAAGGGCAGCCATAATGTCCTCCAGTGTCACTTTAGGTGCCACAGCTTCCTCTGCAACCTTTTCCGTGTGCCCATTTCGAATGTATCCAGTTTACCCTGCTGGTGCGCGCGGTTTCCTTTCCCACTCATTTCTGAGCAGGTAGATGTCATTCAGTGTGACCTCTGCGTGCTGTGGGCCAGTTGGTGGAGCAGGGAGCCCTGGTTAGACGCCTTTGCTCGCCACTCAGTGCAAGATTTATCGCCGTCTCGGCCCTCAACCGGTAGCTCCGTTCCCTGGCAAGAAGCAGGTCTGCAGGCTCACCTCCGAGTAATTACAGGCCCCAGAGTCCAACTCGCTGCTGCCCGTGATCGCTCAAGTCGCTCTGCGCCCGTAGCACACCTTATATGACTCGCCTATGGGAGTCAGCGCAGGATGCATACAGTACCATCGTTTGGCGACGCCACTAGTTGTGTCTCGTCCACTCCCTCCTCCTCACGAGACCCCGAGGTAATGTGGGCAGTCAGCTCTCCCCTGGAGCGTGTCTTTGCCGGTCCCCTGCCAGGGTCGCCTCCTGTAGCTCGTGTTACAAGGTTGAGAGGTCCACCGTCGGACTCGTGCAGCTTTCGCGGGGCAGTCCCACGGTGTTTCACCTCAGCGCTGTGTCTCTCCCGCCCTGTATTTACTGTGCCCGTGCAGTGATGACGCGACCAGGGCGTAGATGGCTCGTGCGTCCGCCGGGCTCCTCGCCGAGTTTCAGATCCTCCGGTGCACCACTCGGGCGGGCCCGAGCTTCCCGCACCTCGCCTGGGCCACTCTGCTAAATCGAGGCCCCGGTCTCAGCCGCCGGCGCAGGCCGGAACTGACTGGGCGGTGCCGACCGTGTTCCGGGCCGCGGGGAGACCTCAAAGTTGGATCGGGCGGAGTCGCTTCCTCTAGACTCTCAGCCTACGGTCCTTGGGCACAGTTCATGCCGTGGATAAGTGGACGGATTAGAGGGGAGTTGGCCTCACCCTCGGAGCTCCTTCAGGCTGCGGCCATCTTGCCTGGCAGCTAGCCACGCCCCCTGTGATTGTCATAATCAAGCAAGGGAATGAAAGGGGGCCATTATTTTACAAATCTCCGGTAAATAATGGCGAGGGAAGGAGAAGGGGGTTGTGGCGGACTGGAATGGATATGTTTTTCAAGTTCTCGGTAATCCACAAGAGGCTGTTCTATAAATGTTTATTGAAGGGATGCAAGCTAGTCTATAATTACAGGAAAGAAAGGGGCAGCTCTGGCATTTCATAACTATGTGTCCTCGAAAAAACAAAGTGCTTTGTGAGTTTGTCACCAATGATAATTTAGATAGAGGCTCATTACTGAACATCACAACACTTTAAAAACCTTTCGCCTTCATGCTGGAGAAGAAAGGACTATTTTAATGGCGAGGTTCCTTTGTGTTCTCTTGAATAATTCAATCAAGACAAAACGTCATTGACTATTAGTGTAGTCTACTGCCTGTATTCTAATGAGAGCGCATAGATAAATTGCATGTATCATCAAGACTGGAGCAAATCAATGCAAACATGTTAGTGATGGCGGTGGCGTGATTGGGAGTTGTCTTGAAAAATATGCAGGATTGCTACAAAGGAGTGAGCACATTTTGTAGTTTCTCTTCACGAGAAAAAACCTGCAAAGCGATCTGGTCTACAGTGTCTTTGTGGACAAAATATATATTTTTAAAGTTTCCATATTAGTAATCGAGAGCTTTTACTATAGGTAGCAGGGGCAAAATAAGGTTGCTTTGTGCCATCGGTACGTGCAAATTGTCCCACCAGCAACCAATTGGTTGTAAAGGACGAGATAATTTAGCTGCAATGTCACTTTACCTGCTGCACCATAGCTGCACGAGGACCATGGGGTTTGCCCTATACATTGCTTTGTAGACATTCTAGGTCATGTGAACTCGGTAACGCTCTTGGTATTCAGTCTTTGTTGCAACCAATTGTTGGTTTAAATGTGTCTTTGATTTTGTAAGTCATGATTGTCAAATGGGCATGATTAATAAGTCAACAAACTTATTTCGGTGTTACAGGATAAGGGAAACAGCAGAATCAAATTAGAAGGGTAAAGATGAAGAACATGAAGGATTTATGTGTAAACAGCAGGCAGGAAATGTATAGAATGTGTTACCTTTCCATACTGCCATCATAGCTATGGGCAAGATTCATTCAAACGCAGCAACACATTTAAAAGGCACTTTTCTGGTTGTATTTTTACAGCACTAGGTCTCGGCAGTAGAAGTAATTGTTAATAAAGTGATAATATATGTCAGAGTTGCGTGTCGCGTCATCTTTTTCATTCCTTTTACCGTTCCGGTTAGCAGGGAAAGTGCGTAGTTTGATGCCGATGTCTCCCACACATTTCTTACTTACCCCCAGTTTCCAAACGTCTGTGTGGCACGGCAGTAGACTACCACTGTTATAGTTTCCAGGCTTACTCTGTTTCCCATTACTGCACTGCGTTAGTTTGTTCAGTGACGGCAAAGTGACAAAAATATGCAGATGTAGGTTTAGGAACAAAACATATGCGTCTATTCAATATCACACGCATATCACCCCCACCCCAGACACCCCTCTTGGGTCCTGGGCCCCTTGTGAACACGTAAAGCATCGCGGACCAGGGGTTTCCAAGTCGTCCGATAGTTTGTCATCTTTTCGTACCATTTTCATCCTGAGTTCCTCCGGGGCATTGTGCAGAATTGTCAATAATTCATTCACAGTTTGTATCGTCGCACGGTGTGTTTCTCATTCTAAAGTTTATTTGCCATTTCGTGAAACTAAGGTGTAAAAGCATCATTAGGGAGGTTCGTTGTTGGCATATTATAGAAAGACAACACGTTCGGGGAGACTTGAAACATCAGCCAGATAAATATTTCTTAATGTTACTCCTGAGCCTGCACCACCCCTTTTAAGTGCATTTAAGGACCTTTATTCTAGTGACAGTCAATCACTAAAACGTGTTTGCCTATTTCATGTCATATCTCTTTCTTCACGTCCTCTCAGGTTCTACTTATAGCAAGTAGTGTAAGTTTCTGTACTACCTTGTCTATTACAGGGTGCAGCAACAGTGTTTTTTAGGAGTCTTCTTTTTAAATCATATTGAAACTCTCTAATTTGAATTAAAAAAAGCATGAAAAATGCTTAAGTTGTTAAAAGCCCCTTACTACTGCTTTGCGACCAAGCAGCTGATAGAATTAGGATATCCACATGAACCTTCCTGCTTTCTCAAATTTGCTTGAAAATGCACCATTTGTCCAATCTTTTTTCAAAATTTTCACGGGGGGAAACCTCCCAAACCCCCCGTAGGTTGGTCCGGCTCGCTCGCTCGCTGCGGTGAAGTATGACAATTATTTTGCGCCCTACCACTTTCAAATATCACCAGCCGTCACTGGTGCTATTAGCAACGCTTATCTCAAAAGCGATAAAAATCCTAGCGCTAACTGCCTAACGTGAGATTATCGCTGGAAACCCAGCGATAATCTCACGAAATGTGGCGTTAGCTTGTTGATAGGGCCCCACAAACTTAGCCATGATATCCACCTTCCATAGGATATCATGGCTAAGTCAGTCCTGAAGCAAGCGTAAGGAAAGTAGCGATAACAGGGGTTATCGCTACTTTTCTTGCCGCTATGCTTCATAGCGTGGGGCTTGATGATGTCATGTCAGGTCAGGAACGCCCACTTTGCATTTCATTAGAGATGCAAAGCTGGGCGTTAGGAATTCGTGCGCTAATGCAAGGTTTCACGCGTTAGCGTGACCTTGCTAATTAGGCGATAAAATTATCGCTGCTTTTCGGCAGAAAGTGGCGGTAGGTCAATGCGCGTAATGAAAAGAGTCTGTTAATGGCAAGTTTGTGGTCCCATTTGTTTATCTGTAATACTACAATGGCATTAACACATTTAATTCAAATCTGTTTATTGAATATAAAAGGAACAGAGAAGGTCAAGAGAACACATATAGCAAAATACATCCCAAATAACGTAATACCCTGATGGAGCCCTGCAAGGAACAGAAGTTAAAATATGAACCAAAGAAGGGTGGGGGAACAATAAAGGTGGGGCAATACGCTGTTTCCTTAGCTTGAGATACTGGTAAACATTATTATTAAAGAAAGGTCTCCATGAGTAAAAGCACCATTATGTGGGGGTATTATGGGCTAAACCCCAGTGCAGAGGCGAGATGAATGGGGTTTATGCATGTCTGTGTAGTATTTTCCTCCTGTATTAAGCACAATGAGAATTCGGGAATAGTGGATGTATGACTCAACTACCAAACAGGGGAGGGAAAGGCTTAACCCAGGTAGAAGGGACAGGAAAGGAGTGATGCATTCAGATTGTCATTGGGGAGGATGATTAGAGCCTTTTGGGGGGGTCCCCATGCGGGTCCAATGGAAAAGGAGAAGCCTGGTGTACACCTCTTGAATAGGGTATGACGGGATCATCAAAGAGCTGTAAAGCTCTCAGGCGAGGGGAAACCAAGCGGAAATGCTCTATCTGGGAGAAATGCTGGACTAATGGCTGTCAGGTTTGGCTGAATTTAGTGTCTGTGTGGTTTATACGAGCGGTAAGTAACTCGAGGGTCAGAACTTGCCATAAGCAGAGAAACCATGTGACAATAGGAGAGTTAGGGATAGGGAATCCCACTGTGTCCTTGATGTGGCTAAGGATTGCTTTCCGGAATAGTGTCAGACTGGGACAGGACCACCAAATGTGAATGAGGTCGCCTCTATCCCCCTTGCACCTTCAACAAGTTGGAGGGAAGCCTGGTACCATCTGCTGGATACGGACAGGGGTAAAGTACCATTGTGTCATGAGCTGGTAAGCTGACTCGTGCTGTGGGATGCTTTGATAGATTTTTAGGATGTCTCGCCACAGTTGGTACCAGCTCTATGGGAGAACCTCCTCACCGACACCTATATTCTATTGTTTTTGTTACGTGTGGGGTTGGAGTTGTTGCGAATGTTGCAAGTGTGAGAGATCAATCCTCTCGAGCCCTCAAAGTTGGGGACTAGAGACTCAAAGGCAGTGAGCTGCCTGGTCGCTCCTTGTGTGTAGGTAGGGGAGAGGTGCCAGTGTTGAAGTTGATAATATTGCATCTGTGCCCTGTCTTAAGGTGGAATGATTTTTTGCACTGGTCAAAAGTGATAAATTTGTCACCCTGAAATAAAACCTGAATTATGCAACACTTGCCTTCCGTCCAGGAGCAAAAGGCTTGAGGTTGCAAAGCAGGAGGGAAGATGGGGTCACGTGCTATGGGGATGTTAGAGGAAGGGAAGGAGGTCAGGCCTCGCCAGTTTGTCCCATATGTCTAATACCGTTCTCGTGAGAGTTGCTATGTATGCACTACGTGGCGAGCCCCGTGTGGAAGCCAGGCGAGGTCCCACATAGGTCTACATACGACTGCCCGAACCAGTGCTATTCACTCTCCCGAACTACCTATTACGAGATTTAGCGAAGATGGCAGGCCCAGTAATAGTCAAGGAGGTTAGGGCATGCTAGCCCACCCCAATCTGGGGGAAGCATCAAGACCTTGTTAGAAAAGCGCGGGCGAGACTTACCCCAGATAAAGTTTGTGAAGTCACGTTGGAGAGACTGAATGTCAGTTTGTGGAATTGGGATAGAAAGGGTTTGGAATAAATATATTATATTTGGGAGAAGTAACATTTTTACTGTGTTAATGCGTCCTAACCAGGAAAGAGGGAGGTTATGCCATCTGTGGAGCTCTTCCTGTATGGCGTGTATATAGCTCGGCCAGTTGGCTTGAGTCCAGGAAGAAAGCGAAGGGGTCAGATCCAGACCTAGATATCGTATTGTCTTTTCAGACCATTTCAGAGGAATCAGGTTATGTAAATCTCGTACCTCCAAGGTCGGTAGGGTGAGATTCAGGGCATGTGATTTGGCTAAATTGATCCTAAAACCTGAGGCATCCTCAAAAGAGCGCAGGAGTGCAGCTAATGCTGGGAGAGATGAGGACGGAGTAGTTAGAGAGAGAAGGATGTTGTCCGCAAACAAAGAAATCATGTGTTCATGCCCTACAAGGAGAATGCCCGAGATGGCGAACGGTGGATTGCAATCGCCAGAGGTTCCACTATCAGGGCAAATAGCAGTGGAGATAACGGACACCCTTGTCTGGTGCCTCGGTGTATGGGGATGGGAGAGGTAAGACAGCCATTGATGCGAATACGTTTGGTCGGCTGTGTGTATGGGGCATCAGCCTGGAAATTATGAAAGGGCCTAATCCTATTCCCCTCAGGACCTCTCTGAGAAAGCACCAGTCTATCCGGTCAAAGGCTTTCTTAGCATCTACTGACACCAGGCAGGTATGTCTCTATATTGGACTTTTTCGATGAGGTGGGTTATGCGGCAGATGTTATCCGCACCCTGGCGATGGTGGATAAATCCCACCTGATATGGATCTATGATACCACGCAGATAGGGTTCTAAGCGATTCGCAAGGATCATTGTATAAATCTTTGCATCTGTATTTAGGAGGGCAATGCGGCGGTATGAAGTACAAAGAGAGGGGACTTTCCCCAGCTTAGGGACAAGCACTATCACAGCTTCTGACATACTTGGGGTGAGACCGGTGGCATCTGTGAAGTTATTAAAAAGGTGAAAAAGGTGGTCTTGGAAGACCATCAGGGCCAGGAGGTTGGAGCTGTTTGAGGGCTTTTGTTATCTCTTCCAAGAGGTTCATGTGGTGGTGGCTGATGGGTTCCCAGGGGCAAGAGTCAAGAAAGGACACAATTTTCTCTGGGGGGCAGGGTTTGTCCGCATATAGATCTTTGTAGAAATTTCAAAGGGGTAAGCTCTTGTCAAGTTCCGATGTGGCCCAAGTACCATCTGCTCGCATACGTTTGACGATGTGAGTGCGCGAAGTTCGGGCTCGGAAGTGTCGCACAAGGCATGTCCCAACCTTGTCTCCCCCTGTTTAGAATTTTTGTTGGAAAGCGAGCAGGAGGCGTTCTGCTTTGTTAGTGCGGTGTAAGCGAAGCTGACCTTGCAATGCAGCCAGCTGCTGTTTGTTGTGAAGTTAGGGTTGTTGGTGGTCCTTTCACTCTAGGGCCTCGATGTCAGCAGAGAGGGTCGATTCAAGAAAGTGAGCTTCCCGAGATTGGGCTATTGTGATAGAGGGAATGACTCCCCGGATGGTCGCCTTAAAAGCATCCCATCTGACAGCTTCTGAAGTGTCAGAGGTGTCGTTTGTGGTAAAAAAGGCCTTGATCTTCTTCCGGATATCTGCTAGATCAACTGGATCACAGAGGACCTGGGGAGGTAGTCTTCATCAAGGTTGGGCGGTACTCTGAGAATTGGGAGGCTGAGGTGATATTGAGATATGGGCATGATCAGATTTTGAAATGTTGGACATTTCTGCAGTGGCTAATAATAGGAGCTGGGGAGAGAGAGAAAAAAATGAATGATTCGTGAGTATGAACGGTGTACGTGGGAGAAGAATGACTCTTTGGAGTCAGGCATCTAATAGCCCTAGGTCAGGAATGGCATTATTAAGAGCTGCTGACATGGCACCAGTACCCTGATATGTTTGTTCACTGCGGTCGCAGACAGGATCCCAAACCAAGTTAACGTCGCCCCCAAGAATAATCGCTTCTTTTGATGGTTTTAGCAGATCACATAAGTGTGAGCACAAGAATATGTCTTGGGCCTGAGTAGGGTATAAATATTTAGGAGGGTCAGTGGTCGCATGCCCCAATTTATTTGAATTTAACGATAGCGCCCCTTCAGTGTCCCTTATCACCTTAAGGGCGTTCCCAACAAGGCCGACCCTCAGTAGTATGGCTACTCCGGCAGTTTTAGTGGAGGAGAAAGCCCAGTATTGTGTTTGATATTTAAGATGTGACATGAGACAAGTGTCAGTGGAGAGAAGGTGGGTTTCCTGAAGAAATATATTATCAGGGTCCTGGAGAAGATGATACCACCAGATCTGGCGTCTCTTATTAGGGGAGTTAGGTCCCCTAACGTTTAGGGAGAGGAATTTAAAGTGATTTGTTTTTGTCGACCCAATAGGAGTAGTAAGCCTATCAAAAGTGCCTGTGTGAACCCAACCGCATATCCGGGAAGCCACTGGTACAGGAGGGTGGGTAGTGGTGTGTGTAAGGCAGTTTGAGCGATAGGGTGTCCCTGAACGGTGGACAAACTCCCAAGGTAGGGGGTACCCAGCCAGGTCCCCTTTATGAGCGACGCATCGAAAGGTTAGTAACAGGGAGGGAATGAAAATGTGGGGACAATGTTCTCAACA
This sequence comes from Triturus cristatus, assembly GCF_964204655.1. Taxonomy (NCBI): domain Eukaryota; kingdom Metazoa; phylum Chordata; class Amphibia; order Caudata; family Salamandridae; genus Triturus; species Triturus cristatus. Next base: position 1,038,534,809 of record NC_140584.1, on the reverse strand, counting down.
GGGGATGGCCAACAATGCCAATTGAGGTCAATGTCTACAAGGAACAGCCCATAGTCCACAGGACGGGCCATTGTGAAGAAGTCACTCTTCAAAGACACACTGTAGACGTGGGGGAGGCGGCAGGCGCAGGCAGTTCCTCAGGTCTCTGCTTCCAACGACCCGCTGCAGAGAGTCCCACAGTGATTGCCAGCCGCCGGAACGTCTTGTGGAGGACTAAGAGTCGGTGTCAAAGTGAGCGAGGGCAAGGCCGGAGGACTCAAGTCAGTGCTAATTTAGCCCGGGGTTCCGCCTCGAGGAGCACTCATCCCCCAGTGTACTGAAGTGCTTAGACACGTTGCAAATAGTTGAGTCCCCGCCGGCATGTCTAGGGTCTAGGGAACTATGATGAACCTTGAGGGCTTAAAAACCTGAGAGTTTCCTATGTGGATCATTCCTTTTTCTCAGGGGATCGAGGCTGTGGGGAAGAGTCATTCAAAGTCCGGATATGGTTGATGATATTTTGCTTAGCCAGGAAGGAGTCCTGCTCCTGGAGGCGCCTCCTGTGTTTGGGTGGCGGGACAGTGAACCATTCCAGACGGGGAGGCTTTCCAGAGCGCCAATGTTGGGAAGGGGTACCCCCATCTTCAGGATCCAGAGGGAGGTGAAGGAGCTGTTTTGCCTCACGTACTGAGAGGAGGGCTTGTCATTTGCCCTCTCAAGAGAAGATCAACGCAAATGGATGGCCCCACTGGTATTTGATATTGAGTTCTCAAAGCTTGTCTGTAACTGGCTTAAAGTCTTTTCGCCTCCGGAGGGTGGCAGGGGCTATGTCTTGAAAGATTTGAATTGAATAGCCATTATAGGATAGGGTCTTAGCTCCCTGGATCTTTTTCAGGATTGCTTCTTTTACGACGTGTGAGCATGTCTGGGATGAAGTCTGGACGGCCTCTGGGGCAAGGGACACGATGCGCTCTGCCCAGGGCGGGTGGGGATGGATCTTCGTTCTCGCGGATCACTTGGAGGAGGCCTGCTGTGAAGACCATGATGTCTTTGCCTTCCGCTCCGTGAGTGACTCCTCTAATGCGTAGTTTGTTACGCCGACTACGATTCTCAAGGTTTTCCTTCTCGAGTTGTAGACTAATGTTTTGATCCTCCAGCTCCGCTATCCGTAGCCATAGGCTCTTGTGGTCCTCCGTCCTTGCATCCATAGTATGCTCAAGGTCATCCACTCGTCCTCCAATTGCCGTGACATCCCTCCGGATATCCTGCAAGCCAGACTTAAAATCTTGTTTAAGCGACCCTATTTCGGCCTTAATTTCTTGGAGGAAAGAGTTCATAAAGGCCTGCGTAATCGGTATTCCAGCTTGATCTCTATTCGTCGCAGGCTCCGGGGAGTCAGTTGCAGGCTATGATTGCGGATTGGTTTTTAACCATAGGGAGGTTACTGGATTGTCTCTAGACGGGGTGGGATCCGGCTCCTTATTTGCTTTAGTTTTGGGCATAGCTGGAGTTTGCTGCTTGGCGGCGCCCCGGCAGCTCTGAGTTGGATATCGCTTCAGCGTAAAGGTAATGCAGCAAAATATGTGTCAGGTTCAGATGTGACCCAAGCTATTCAGATTCAAGTAGAGGACTATGGGTGGTGGGGGGAAAGGTGTGATAGCGTGTCCTCAAATGGAGTTCACCGGGAAATGGTTACCCCACTTTCTTTTCAGCAGGTATGCGCAGGCCTTCGGAGCCACCGAAAGGGCCTATTGTCCTTCCCCCAGCTCCAATATGGTCTCTGGGATAGCTCCAGGCCGACAATCAGTGGAGGGAGCGCGTGCTTGGGATAGATTAGTGACGGCAGCGTCCCAGGCTTAAGGCAGGATCGACAGGGGGATCCAAAGTAGCAGAAAGAGAATCGGTAGAAGTAGGGGGTAACAAGTACCCAGCTCCCAACAAACCTGAAACACCTAGGCCTCATGCATGGAGATTTGTGTTTCCACCTGCGAGGGCATGCCTCTGCTGGAGCTGTAAGCCTCCCCGGGTAACTGTGATCATCTGTCGGTCCCTCCCCGGGTCCATCCGGCTCTTCCCTGTAACTCTCTTGTGAGCAGGGAGGCCCCACCACCTCCAGGCAATTGGGCACGAGTCCCAAGCAGAATTAGGCCCACCAGGCACCTTGTGGATGGGCCTCACTCCGATCCCCTCTGTTGCGCAGCTCCTCCCTACCGAGGGGACAGAGTGCTCACTGCCAGCATTTAAATGTCTTCGAGGGCTCCTCAGCAAGGCTGTTGTGGCCAGGTGCTGTCCAGAGGGCTCGTCTCGCAGCTTTAGCCCCCCCCCGTGCATGGAAGGCAGCCCAGCGGGTGACTCCGGCAATTCCCTCAGCCCACGCCGCCGCAGGAGAGCAGAACCCCAGATTCAGGGCCTAGAGGTCCAAAGATTCTCCCGAGGTCCAAGCAACCCCGTAAGTTCCTCAAAGCACCTCGGCGAGCAGATAATACCAGGAGGAAGGTCAGGGTACAGATTCTTCCACACTGCTCCAATGGCAAGATGATGTCAGTGTGCTTGCCAGCGTCTCACCTCTGAGGTAGTACGCTACCCCTCCGGTGCTCACAGAGCGGGGCAGACCACAAGCAGGTAAGGGCACCCACTCCTGTCCAGCCAGAGGGCCGGATACTCGATCGTGGCTGCTGAAGGCAGCCGAGCGGGTGACTCCAACAGCTTCTCCAGCTCACGCTGCCGCAGGAGTGCTGAGGTCCGGATCCGGGGCCTGGAGGCTTGGGGTCCCTCTCGAAGTCCGACCACCCCCGAGAGTCCCTCAGGACAAAGCAACGTGCCGGTGAGCCCAGGAGCAAGGGCGGGGGATAGATTCTTTCTCGCCGCTCCAAGTGCAAGATGATGGTGGTGTACCTGGCAGCGGTTCCTCCTGACAGCAAACCGCGGCCCTCTCGATGCTCACGGAGCCGCTTCCAAGCAGGTAAGGGCACCCACTCCTGCTCCGATAACGGGCCGGGCACTCGGTAATGGTCAGCGTGTCCAGTCGCCGGGGTCTTTAGCTTTAACAGGCCGCGGTGGAGCGGAGACTCAGCAGTACGTGTCTCACTCCATTTGTGTCCTGGCCACGCCCCCGCATTAACACATTTAAAGCCCTTATTCCGATTGCCACATCAAACTAGGAAAAAGACATTCTTAATTTCACAATAGCATGCAGTTTCCGCCACATAATAACTGAATAAGGTTGTGCAGGGCAGGGGGCAGAAGGGAGGGGACGGGAGGAGTAGAGAGGAATATATACCCTTACAACGCACGCAAAGACAGCGCATGCCATTACAACACAGTTGTTACAATGACCGCGCTGTTAGAACGCATACCATTACATTGCAAGTCATAACTACGACTTGCTGTAGGGGGCGCGCTGGACTTACGAATAGTATTATTTACTATTCCTACTCCAGTTTGTGCAACAGCAGGGAAGGTGTTGGATTCTAAATCCAAAACCAGTGCGCCCCCTACAGCAAGTCGTAGTAATGACTTGCGATGTAATGGTATCCATAGTTGTAACGACTGCATTGTAATGGTACCGCTTTGTGGGGACAGCGTTCTAAACGCTGTTTCCATAGAGAGGGCATAAAATTTCACAATTAGATTTTGTACAGCTATGGAAGGGGAGGAGGACGTGTTATTACCCACAGGGACATCATGGACATCAATTAGGGTTTGCCACCTGCTGCGACCCCTATCACCTTGCTTGTGACCCCTGGCTGTTTATCAGCCTTGGCAATTGTTCTTGTGGCATAAAATCAGCCTCTGTGTGAGCAGCTTTTGATTACACTGCTGTGCTGAAGCTGTGCCTGCAGAGACATCATTATGGAAAGAACGCGTCTCACTGGTTGCTGTGGTGCCCTTTGGCAGGGCTGGTCAGCGCAGTCTGATTTCATACAATATATATATCTGCTGCGGGCATGGGCCAGGAAGCTGAACGAATGAGACAAAGCACGTGCAGCATGGCTGGCATGATAGGACAGTGACTACCTACATGTGTGCAAGCGCACACCTGCTGCACCCAACCAAGCTGAGGTATTTGTACCATCGTATTTGGGACCACGGCTGGGTCCCAGGGCCTTCAATCATTGGTAGTGACAAAGCGTTGCCAATGATTACTGCCCTGGCAAAAATGATTGACAAGCCCCTGCCTGGCAGTAAAAGCCACTCTGACGTGGCGCGAACTCGGAGTCGAGTCGGACGTGTGCCTGTTGCATGGGTGCTGGGTGTTAACACTCTAGAGTGACCAACTAGAATCAACGCAAGTTTGGGACTGGGTTGTTAGTGACTTGCTACATTTAATGGTCTCTCTCTGACTGAGTTGGACAGTCGGTCCTCATGCGGGCCGTGGGGCAGGTGAGGTTGTGTGAGAGTGAGCTTAACTGAGTGGTCACATCGACTTGACTAGAGCCTCGACTCTCCGATTTCCCTTGTGGTGCTGCCAGTCGGTCGTTGTGACTCCTGTGAGCTGTGGGCCCTGGGTAAACCTGAACAAAAGCAACAAATTAAATAAGATAAGATCATCTGTTTTTGGAGTTCACACATGATTTTCAAATGCCCTGCAAAACTTCAGAACATATTTCAACGTCAACCCTTCTAGTGATCTAGCCATTATTGAAATAATATGAATAACACATTAATCTCTATTATTTTATGTCGAACATTGCATCTGCGCACGCCGGTCAGTGATTGCTGTTGGATTGGCCAGCAAGACATTGTCTGTTTAGAACACCACCAAGGCCGGAATGGCCTTCCCAGGCATCTTGTGATAGGCGGGCGTTTCACCAGGAGGCTGGAAGGGTGGAATGCAGGCTTTGTTAGTGGGGGCCAGTTTTGTAGCAGTGCACCAGTTCTAAAAGGGCTGCAAAGTTCCTTGTATGTTCAGAAGTTTTTGTGCAACAATAAAGATGTCAAGTTAACTCTGGTGATTTATTAATTTAACTGTTGGAGAGATGGGAGCTGTGTCTAGTGGCAGTTTTCACTTATCTGCGGTCGTGCAGAGGGTTAATATGCCTGCTGCAAAAAACGTGTACAATGCTTATCAAAGGACAATATTTTATGTGGATAGCTCAGTGGGTTACTGCTTTTGTCACAGAGATTCTGTTTTTACTGTGCAGGTCATAAGTTTCATTCGTAACCTAGCACAGTGAGCTATGAACTGCCATCTAAGAGCTACATGCAAGCTGCATGGTATAGGTTATAAAGTTATGTTTTTTACTAGTCTTTCTATCCTGATGTTGCTAAGAAAGGTTTGTTTGGGTAGAAATAAATTCTTCTTATTAAAGTCAACCCTAACCACGGTGTTATGAACCTACCACTATGGATGACCAGTGCAGCCTACACCTTGTAGTCCCCTTTGTCTTATGTAACATTTTCTATACACTGATTTACACATGTATGATTCATTGTCTCTGTATGTGTGTGTGATGGATTTTGAAAATGTGTAAAGTTTTGCTTTAAGAGCAGTAATTAATATAGTCATTTTTAAATGTGGCTTGTAACATCTGCATCTGTAAGGCAAGCATTCATGTCTTTGGGCATTCTGGCTGTTAGATAAGATGTTTGTTGCTGGTAAAGATTGCTAATGCAGAACAAGCATATTATTGCTCAACACAACTGTACTGTACCAGGATGTGCATGTTTTTTGTAGAGGAAATTAATGATAGTTAATGATAGAACAAGCATATTATTGCTCAGCACAACTGTACTGTACCAGTGATGTGCATGTTTTCTGTAGAAGAAATGAATGATAGTAAACCTGGAAAGGATCAATGGCTCCACAAGTTTAGAATTATATATACAATGTCATGTCAAGGAAGGATGCTAGGAGAGCTGGACCTACATTAAATAGCACTCCTATCTACTTTCCAAGATTAAGGTGCCAATTACGATCCGGTAAAAAACGGGTAGGAACCGTCGGTCGGAGCGTATTCTCCGTCCGACGCGTACCCGGTCGTCAAAATTTACAAACATGGAATTACGATTCGCACGGGAACACCATTTCCGTACGAATCGTAAAAAAGCCCGACCGAACATAATAAACCTACAAATGCGATCCCGGAAAGCGCCGACGTGACGTCGGGACGCTCGCAGCCTGCCATTCACGAACCAGGAATTACGATTCGCACCGATGTCATCCCGCACGGTGAATATTTTCCGGCTGCCAAAAACTGCCGGGAAATCAGGACGACGCGAACAAGGACCACCAGTACGCGACGGACAGACAGGACGACGCGAACAAGGAGGACCAGTACGCGACAGGACGACGCGAACAAGGAGTACCAGTACGCGACGGACAGACAGGACGACGCGATCAAGGAGGACCAGTACGCGACGGACAGACAGGACGACGCGAACAAGGAGGACCCGTACGCGACGGACAGACATGGACCCGAACCTACGTGTCATCCCGGCCCTCATAGCAGTCGACCTCCTCTACAGATTCCGACGCAGACGCTGCAGAAGGTCAGAACAACTAAGGGAGGGGGAAAGTGGGGTGGGGTGGGGGTGGCAGGACCAGGGCAGGCCACAAACCCCCCACCAAAGTCACACAGCACACATGCCCAGGACATACCTGACTCCCATGCCCTGGTCACTACGAGGGGGTGGGGGCGTGTCCAGCTAAGCCAGCGACCGCCACAATGGAAGACCGTCACGACGCGAACCGGCAACACAACCAGACAGGTACGTCCCGTACCCACGCCTGAAGAGCGTGGGTACGAGTCGTACCACGCCCACACCCACGTCACCCCAACAATGGCGGGACGGCTCGTACCCACGTGGCAAAGGCCTGGGTACGGCCCGCACAAGCACCACATAGCGTGGGGATGGATATGTACGGACCCTACCCCCACCCCGTATGCATGGAGCGTACCCCCACCCCAACAGTGTAAGTACGACCCGTACCCCCACCCGCGTACGTATGCAGCGTACCCCCACCCCAACAGTGTAAGTATGACCCGTACCCCCACCCGCGTACGTATGCAGCGTACCCCCACCCCAACAGTGTAAGTACGACCCGTACCCACACCCGCGTCAAATGGAGCGTACCCCCACCCCAACAGTGTAAGTACGACCCGTACCCACACCCGCGTACGTATGGAGCGTACCCCCACCCCAACAGTGTAAGTAAGACACGTACCCTCACCCGCGTACGTATGGAGCGTACCCCCACCCCAACAGTGTAAGTACGACCCGTACCCACACCCGCGTACGTATGGAGCGTACCCCCACCCCAACAGTGTAAGTACGACCCGTACCCACACCCGCGTACGTATGGAGCGTACCCCCACCCCAACAGTGTAAGTACGACCCGTACCCCCACCCACGTTCGTATGCAGCGTACCCCCACCCCAACAGTGTAAGTACGACCCGTACCCCCACCCGCGTACGTATGCAGCGTACCCCCACCCCAACAGTGTAAGTACGACCCGTACCCACACCCGCGTACGTATGGAGCGTACCCCCACCCCAACAGTGTAAGTAAGACACGTACCCTCACCTCGAATGCATGGAGCGTACCCCCACCCCAACAGTGTAAGTAAGACACGTACCCTCACCTCGAATGCATGGAGCGTACCCCCACCCCAACAGTGTAAGTACGACCCGTACCCACACCCGCGTACGTATGGAGCATACCCCCACCCCAACAGTGTAAGTACGACACGTACCCCCACCTCGAATGCATGGAGCGTACCCACATCCGTGTATGTCATGAGCGTACATATTGTGAAATTGGAGAGGTGGGTGCAGAGTCCTCCCAGCAGTGCCCTGAGACGGGAGGGCTGGGGGCCCATCACTCCCAGCAGTGCCCTGAGACAGGAGGGGTGGGTGCCTATCACCCCCAGCAGTGCCCTGAGACAGGAGGGGAGTGTGCAGAGTCCTCCCAGCAGTGCCCTGAGACAGGAGGGGTGGGGGCCTATCACTCCCAGCAGTGCCCAGAGACAGGAGGGGTGTGTGCAGAGTCCTCCAGCAGTGCCCTGAGACAGGAGGGGTGGGGGCCTATCACTCCCAGCAGTGCCCTGAGACAGGAGGGGTGGGGGCCTATCACTCCCAGCAGTGCCCTGAGACAGGAGGGGTGGGTGCAGAGTCCTCCCAGCAGTGCCCAGAGACAGGAGGGGTGTGTGCAGAGTCCTCCCAGCAGTGCCCTGAGACAGGAGGGGTGGGTGCAGAGTTCTCCCAGCAGTGCCCTGAGACAGGAGGGGTGGGTGCCCATCACCCCCAGCAGTGCCCTGAGACAGGAGGGGAGTGTGCAGAGTCCTCCCAGCACTGCCCAGAGACAGGAGGGGTGGGTGCAGAGTCCTCCCAGCAGTGCCCAGAGACAGGAGGTGTGGGTGCAGAGTCCTCCCAGCACTGCCCAGAGACAGGAGGGGTGTGTGCAGAGTCCTCCCAGCAGTGCCCAGACACAGGAGGGGTGTGTGCAGAGTCCTCCCAGCAGTGCCCAGAGACAGGAGGGGTGGGTGCCTATCACTCCCAGCAGTGCCCAGAGACAGGAGGGGTGGGTGCCTATCACTCCCAGCAGTGCCCAGAGACAGGAGGGGTGTGTGCAGAGTCCTCCCAGCAGTGCCCTGAGACAGGAGGGGTGGGGGCCTCTCACTCCCAGCAGTGCCCTGAGACAGGAGGGGTGGGGGCCTATCACTCCCAGCAGTGCCCAGAGACAGGAGGGGTGGGTGCCTATCACTCCCAGCAGTGCCCAGAGACAGGAGGGGTGTGTGCAGAGTCCTCCCAGCAGTGCCCTGAGACAGGAGGGGTGGGTGCAGAGTCCTCCCAGCAGTGCCCTGAGACAGGAGGGGTGGGTGCCCATCACCCCCAGCAGTGCCCTGAGACAGGAGGGGAGTGTGCAGAGTCCTCCCAGCACTGCCCAGAGACAGGAGGGGTGGGTGCAGAGTCCTCCCAGCAGTGCCCAGAGACAGGAGGGGTGGGTGCAGAGTCCTCCCAGCACTGCCCAGAGACAGGAGGGGTGTGTGCAGAGTCCTCCCAGCAGTGCCCAGAGACAGGAGGGGTGGGTGCCTATCACTCCCAGCAGTGCCCAGAGACAGGAGGGGTGGGTGCCTATCACTCCCAGCAGTGCCCAGTGACAGGAGAGGTGTGTGCAGAGTCCTCCCAGCAGTGCCCTGAGACAGGAGGGGTGGGGGCCTCTCACTCCCAGCAGTGCCCTGAGACAGGAGGGGTGGGGGCCTATCACTCCCAGCAGTGCCCAGAGACAGGAGGGGTGGGTGCCTATCACTCCCAGCAGTGCCCAGAGACAGGAGGGGTGTGTGCAGAGTCCTCCCAGCAGTGCCCTGAGACAGGAGGGGTGGGTGCAGAGTCCTCCCAGCAGTGCCCTGAGACAGGAGGGGTGGGTGCCCATCACCCCCAGCAGTGCCCTGAGACAGGAGGGGAGTGTCCAGAGTCCTCCCAGCACTGCCCAGAGACAGGAGGGGTGGGTGCAGAGTCCTCCCAGCAGTGCCCAGAGACAGGAGGGGTGGGTGCAGAGTCCTCCCAGCACTGCCCAGAGACAGGAGGGGTGTGTGCAGAGTCCTCCCAGCAGTGCCCAGACACAGGAGGGGTGTGAGCAGAGTCCTCCCAGCAGTGCCAAGAGACAGGAAGGGTGGGTGCCTATCACTCCCAGCAGTGCCCAGAGACAGGAGGGGTGGGTGCCTATCACTCCCAGCAGTGCCCAGAGACAGGAGGGGTGTGTGCAGAGTCCTCCCAGCAGTGCCCTGAGACAGGAGGGGTGGGGGCCTATCACTCCCAGCAGTGCCCAGAGACAGGAGGGGTGTGTGCAGAGTCCTCCCAGCAGTGCCCTGAGACAGGAGGGGTGAGGGCCCATCACTCCCAGCAGTGCCCATGGAACGCAAAGGGTGGAGTAGTCACAGATACCATCCCCACAAATGTCAGTCAGGTGCACAAAGACCCTGCAGTACATGTACCACATGTGTGCGAGGCTGGGAGTATACGCATGCATAGCGCAGAAAAGAAAACATGTACACATGAAGTCATGTCAATAGGCCACATACACAAGTACAATGACTACCAAGGATGCCACGAATGATGCAGGTGGAGACATCGCTCAGCATGCATGTGCAAAGGTGAAGGACTACGTCACACACCCAGCTAATGGACACACAGCTCTGTGCCAAAGTCAGGGGACACCCTGCAGGAAAGAAGTCAGGGTACACAGAGGAAGGAATACACCTTGGGACAATTGCAACATGCAGCAACTGCTTACATGAATGGAGAAAGGTAGCTAACACCGTGTGATGGCACACAGATCCCAGGGTCCCCCCTATGAGCAGCACACTACTACATTTCCCACACACCCAACACATGACCAACACCCACAACCATGTAGCAGCCCCACCAACAGCAATGCCAGCAATGCAGGAGTGTTCCAAGGGCAAAAAATAAATAGCTTTATTCAGCATGAGCAAAAAACTAGTATGACGTAAGTCCAACAGTAACAAAGGCCATAGGGCAGTCCAGGAGTCCCAGCTGGATGGGGGACACAGTGGGATGCGTGTCCCCTAGCTTGCCTGCACAGTTACAATCCGTTGTCTTCCACAGGGGTCAGGGCATCATGTGGGGGGGAAGAAACAGGCACCGCAGGGACAGGAGGGTGAAGGGTAGGCGTCGTCGGTGCAGGGATGGAGGACTCCACCACAGGGGGTGGGGCAGGGCCAAAGGCGGAGGCCAGGATCTCGCTGCACACCTTAGCAAGGTCCTCCAGGGACTCCCCTGCACCCGAAGGAACCACAGGCCCCAAGGAGGGGGGGGGTCAGAGGGATGGGTCGCAGCGCCACTGTGGGAGGGTGTGGACAGGGGGGGACTCAAGCACCCTGACCGGGGACCTCCTTGACCGCTTGCGGGGTGGTGTCACTGTGGGGCTCAGGGACAGAGCGGCCATGAAGGAGTCTTTGGGGGAGATGTGGCCAGGAGAGCTGAGGGGAGGGGATTTGGAGGGAGTGGATTGGGTGGAATGCGGACTCCCACTCTGGCTGCGTGTCACACGTTTGCCCCCCGACCCAGTGGGTGTGCCTACTGCACCCTGTGTGTGCGTGTCAGGAGGTGTGCGGCGGACCTTCCCTGCTGGTGTGGTGCCTGTGTCTGTTGTGGTGGCTGCATGCTTACGTCTGGGTGTATGTGGGACAGACATGGGAGTGGGAATTGTGGAAGGAGCAGGGGTTGGGGGTGGGACGTAGTGCTGCAGGAGACCCACTGCTGCAGTCAGTGTGGAGTCTATGGACCTCAGCAAGTTGCGTTGGTCAGCCTGCGATGAATGAATGCCCTCCAAGTATGCCTCCATGTTGTTGAGGACCTGGCTGTAGCCATGGAGGACATTAAGGATCGCAGTCTGACCAATCTGCAACTGCCGCTGGATGTCCACAGACTCAGCATTGGCGGCAGCAGTGGAGACAGGGGCAGGGGGTGCGGTGCCTGGCAGGAAGGAGACATGTGGTGACCGGGCACGTTGGGAAGGGACACGAGCACGTGGGAGGCGGCTGATGCCAATGGAGGGGGCGGTGCCAGATGTAGGGCTGCTGTCAGATGGTGGTGCAGCCACCGCCCACTCGGAGAGATCATCCTCGGACCCGTCAGCTTCATACTCTGTTGTGCCAGTCGACAGGTCCCCGGGTTCACTCTCCTCCGCCTCAGTCCCACTCGAAGTGCCAGCCCCGATGTCACCGCTGGCACTGGTGCTCGGTCCCTCCGCGCCGTCTGTGTCCATGTCTCCCTCCGTGTCCCCCGACAATGCTGTGGGCAGGGTGAAGAGACAGAAAGTAATCATACACCTGTATACATATGTCACATGAGTACAATCTACATAGGTTACAGTGCATAGCCTGAAACAAAGGATGAGTTACAACTACAAAACAAGGTACATACGTAGGCCCTGCAAGACACAGTTGTGTGACCCACCATGCCATGGAAAAACTATGGAGAGCATGACACAATAGCAAATGAGATGACATGGCATTCTGACTGAGGAGCAAGGCCCTGGGGACAATACAGCACTGCATCTGCACCACACAGCGTGGCAGGAAATTGGGATGAGCAGGGACCAAATCCAGGAACTAGAGGCACATGCAGCATAGGTAATACTGAGAACATGCCCACCCTGACTGGCACGCTGCACCTTGAGTGTATGTCCAGACAAACATCACACACTGGCCAGTCCGAGCAAGGAGATGACAGGTCTTGACATGTAGGCCATGGCCGCCCCACCCACCCCCTACATGAGACAAATCTGTGGAGACACAGGAAGCACTTACATCTCTTAGTCTGGGTGAAATACACATGGGATGCAATAATTCAAGATTGCACACCAAATACCCAAGGTGCGCCTGTCCAAAGAATCATGTACAAATGGGCATCATCAGAAGATTGCTACAAGACACACAGGCAATGGCCACCGTGAGTATGTACTTGGAAAATCACGTCAGGCTGGACAGTGGACACTTGTAATACATCTCACGTCAATAAACATGGTGCCAGGGGACAATGGCACAGAGCACAACCTATGCTGTAGACACAGAGATTGTCAACATTCTCGGATTACACACATGATACCTAGGAAAAGATGCCCCTGGGGACAGTAGTGGCCACACAACTCCATGCTCCTGAATGGAAATGACTGCAACACACGCTAACATCCCTGCACTATGCGTAACGCACACTCATGCACATCATGTCACAGGCCACCACATGGGACATGCCTGCTGGAAGGCCTCGCACTCAAGAGATTAACTCCCATGTCTGAAATCAGCATTAGTGCCAACTGACATGGAACCCACAAGTCCAGAACTGGACAGGGCACAGGCAAGGTCACTAAACCTGTTACACACCACCCCCACACATGATGCTGCAGGCATTGTACACTTGGAGAAGGTGTCAGGCTACATAACTTTGTGATGGAGTGACTACACAGAGACCAGGGAACACATTGCAAGGTGGGGAAGGGAGGCAGGAGAGGCCTGCAACACTGTGGGTAACATGATCTGCACAGCACCATAAACACTGGAAGTGTATCCATGGAACAGTGCACTCACAAATGCTGGTGAAACACAACAAACACACACATGTACCTACCCCCTTCCGGCTGCTGCTTTTCCTGTAGACGCCTGTCCAAGTCAGGAAAGACCACCGCCAGCACACGTTTCTGGATGTGGGAGAGACGGCGGCGCCCGCGGTTCTTGTGGCTCACAGGTGAGTCCCCCAGCAGGACCCGTGCGATCCTCCGCGTCCAGCACCGGATATCCTGCCAGCGTTTCCTCACCTGGGACAGGTGCCGCCTCCGACCATCCGCACTCCTCACGGCTCTGACGGCGTCCAGCCATATCTGCTCCTTGGCAGAGGCGTCAACCTGTGAGGATGAACAAGTGACACTACATCAATACACCTTGCACATGTCACGGGGACACAGATTAGAACACATTTGCTGTTTACAACAAGGCATAGTATGCATCCAACGCATTGCACCTTTGTCATAGGGACATGATCCTGTGGGGGAAGGCAAAAAGCAGTACGTGCCATTGAAAGGACACAGGTGGAATGAGGGCAACTACACAATCAATGATCCAGGCTCACACTGTGCATCACACCCACCCCTCCTGTCTCAGGGCACTGCTGGGAGGACTCTGCACACTCCCCTCCTGTCTCAGGGCACTGCTGGGGGTGATAGGCACCCACCCCTCCTGTCTCAGGGCACTGCTGGGAGGACTCTGCACACTCCCCTCCTGTCTCAGGGCACTGCTGGGAGTGATAGGCCCCCACCCCTCCTGTCTCAGGGCACTGGTGGGAGTGATAGGCCCCCACCCCTCCTGTCTCAGGGCACTGCTGGGAGGACTCTGCACACTCCCCTCCTGTCTCAGGGCACTGCTGGGAGTGATTGGCACCCACCCCTCCTGTCTCAGGGCACTGCTGGGAGGACTCTGCACACTCCCCTCCTGTCTCAGGGCACTGCTGGGGGTGATAGGCACCCACCCCTCCTTTCTCAGGGCACTGCTGGGAGGACTCTGCACACTCCCCTCCTGTCTCAGGGCACTGCTGGGGGTGATAGGCAACCACCCCTCCTGTCTCAGGGCACTGCTGGGAGAGATAGGCACCCACCACTCCAATCTCAGGGCACTGCAGGGAGGACTCTGCACACTCCCCTCCTGTCTCAGGGAACTGCTGGGAGTGATAGGCACCCAGCCCTCCTGTCTCAGGGCACTGCTGGGAGTGATAGGCACCCACCCCTCCTGTCTCAGGGCACTGCTGGGAGGACTCTGCACACTCCCCTCCTGTCTCAGGGCACTGCTGGGAGTGATAGGCCCCCACCCCTCCTGTCTCAGGGCACTGTTGGGAGTGATAGGCCCCCACCCCTCCTGTCTCAGGGCACTGCTGGGAGGACTCTGCACACTCCCCTCCTGTCTCAGGGCACTGCTGGGAGTGATTGGCACCCACCCCTCCTGTCTCAGGGCACTGCTGGGAGGACTCTGCACACTCCCCTCCTGTCTCAGGGCACTGCTGGGGGTGATAGGCACCCACCCCTCCTGTCTCAGGGCACTGCTGGGAGGACTCTGCACACTCCCCTCCTGTCTCAGGGCACTGCTGGGGGTGATAGGCACCCACCCCTCCTGTCTCAGGGCACTGCTGGGAGTGATAGGCACCCACCCCTCCTATCGCAGGGCACTGCTGGGAGTGATAGGCACCCACCCCTACTGTCTCAGGGCACTGCTGGGAGGACTCTGCACACTCCCCTCCTGTCTCAGGGCACTGCTGGGAGTGATAGGCACCCACCCCTCCTGTCTCAGGGCACTGCTGGGAGTGATAGGCACCCACCCCTCCTGTCTCAGGGCACTGCTGGGAGGACTCTGCACACTCCCCTCCTGTCTCAGGGCACTGCTGGGAGTGATAGGCCCCCACCCCTCCTGTCTCAGGGCACTGCTGGGAGTGATAGGCACCCACCCCTCCTGTCTCAGGGCACTGCTGGGAGTGATAGGCCCCCACCCCTCCTGTCTCAGGGCACTGCTGGGAGACATCAGGCATTCCCCCCCCTGGGACCCCCCCTACAGTACATAGCATGTGTGTCACACCTGGACACAATGGCAGAAGTCACAGTCACTAAAAAGGGACACAGTCTGTGCCAGTGGACACTGAACTCACCTGATAACCTGGTCGCCCATACAGCATGGGGTACCGTGGGAGGATCACATCCACCAAAGCCATGTTCTCCTCCAGGGTGAATGGCTGTGACCTCTCCACAGCCCTTGACATGGTTCCAGGGAATCAGTAGCAGCAGCTGGGTCGTGGAATACAAAGATGTGCAGGCAAGTGCTCCCTCATGGGACCTGGCTGCCTTATATCTGCCTTGCTGGCCCATCTCATGCACAGGAGTACAGAGTGATTGGTCACTCACATTTGCATCCTATGTTTCCTCCAATCCCTTCAAACCTAGCAGTCTGTGGGTTCTCTCTCGGTTTCATTCTCCTGCATGATGTCAGCCCCACAAACACATTGCAACAAAGTAGATTAATTCTGTTAGACGGCGACCTCAGAGGAGCCCGGAAGGGGGGTCCTGACTACCCTGAGTCCCACCCGTGTAGTATCGTAGCCGGGCACTGGCGGGAGATTCCCCAGGGGGAGGAATCTCGCAACTAGGATCGTACTTCTGGCACCCCACGACACAGAGAGACCACACTGGGTATTCTCAGAAAACAAGCTTTATCAAATAGGTATCACTGCAAATATGTACAAGGTGAGCACGGGCTCAAGAGTCTCGGAAAGGTAGGGGGTAGCGGGACTGTCTCTGGTAACGGTTCAAAGCAGGGACGTATCCGGCGCACAGCTCACAATCCTCGAGCTGGGGGATACGTGGTCGGAGTCGGGGTCCGGCGGGACCGTGAGAGTCTGGGGGAGCCGCGAGTCACTCAGCGGGCTCAGGTACAGGTTCGGAGGTCTTACGATCTTCAAGGAGCCGCGAGTCACTCAGCAGGGCTCAGGTACAAGTTCGGAGGTCTTACGATCTTCAAGGAGCCGCGAGTCACTCAGCAGGGCTCAGGTACAAGTTCGGAGGTCTTACGATCTTCAGGGAGCCGCGAGTCACTCAGCAGGGCTCAGGTACAAGTTCGGAGGTCTTATGATCTTCAGGGAGCCGCGAATCACTCAGCAGGGCTCAGGTAGGTTCAAGTTCCAGGAGCCGCGACCGCGTCGGCAGGCTCTCGTTGTTCCAGCGTCGAATCTGCCGGACAGTCTCAGAGCACCCCTTGTTATAGGTCGACCCCTCTTTGATGTCCGGAGTCTGTGCAGGCAGGGGTCTTGTCACCTGGGGGCCGCTTGTCGGGGTTTCCTGCTATTGTCTTTTGATCCTTTCAGGGCCGGGTCGGGAGGAGTCCCAGACACCCAGCAGGCACGGAGCCAGCCCGCAGGGAGGCCGGAGGGCCGATCGAAACCCATCGTCCCAGGGGAGTTAGAGGTGCGATAGAAACTGCTCCTCCCTCTCTCATCCCCTGGAAGCGTGATGTCCTCCAGCCGGAGTGGCGCCTCAAGGCCCGGGTCGCGCTGGGGCCGGGCGGCCATCTTGTTGCATGGAGTGGGCACGCGGGCCCGGGGTGGCCGAAAGGAGAGAGGCCATGGACGGGGATGTCCGGGGTTGGTGCGGGTGTCCTGGTGGGAAGGGTCGGCTGGGCCGTGTGCTTGGGCTGCAGGTACCAGGTTTCGGTGGTGCGGGGGCACGGAGGGCCATTCTACGAGGCCGGGTCCAACACGCGTCCCCCCCAGCTGAGAGCCGGAGAGAACTGCCCATCACCTTGGGGGGTTCTCTTCGCTGAGGCGGAAGAACCGGGAGAGGCCGTCAGCGTTGGCGTGGTCCGTACCAGGGCGGTGTTCTACGGTGAAATCCATTCCTTGGAGGGAGATTTACCACCGCAGTAGCTTGGGGTTTTCTCCTCGCATCTGCATGAGCCATCGCAAGGGCCGATGGTCAGTTTGGACTCTGAAATGAGTGCCGAACAGGTAGGGTCGTAGTTTTTTGAGTGCCCAGACCACGGCAAAAGCTTCGCGCTCTATGGTGCTCCACCTCTGTTCTCGGGGCAGCAGCCGCCGACTGAGGAAGGCGATGGGCTGGTCTAGGCCTTGATCATTCGCTTGGGACAGGACGGCCCCAATGCCATGCTCGGAGGCATCGGTCTGGACTATGAACTCCTTGGTGTAGTCGGGAGCCTGGAGGACGGGGGCAGTGCACATGGCCTTTTTTAGAGCATCGAAAGCTTCCTGGCAGGCAGCCGTCCACTGCACCTTCTTTGGCTGTTTTTTAGACGTGAGTTCAGTGAGAGGGCCGACCAGGCTGCCATACCCCCGAATGAATCGGCGGTAGTAGCCCGTGAGTCCCAGAAAGGCTCGGACCTCCGTTTGGGTGATGGGTGGTTCCCATGCCAGGATGGCGTCGATCTTTGGCTGTAGGGGGGCGACCTGGCCACTCCCGACTTGGTGCCCCAGGTAGACTACCGATCTGGCACTTGCTGGCTTTTACGGTGAGGCCTGCCTGGCGCAGGGCGGTTAGCACTCTCCGGAGGTGCTGGAGGTGCTCACTCCACTCTGAACTGAAGACAGCGATGTCGTCCAGATAGGCCGCGCTGAACTGTTCTAGCCCGGCCAGGACCCTATTCACCAGTCTCTGGAAAGTGGCCGGGGCATTTTTCATCCCGAAGGGCATCACGCGGTAGCGGTAGTGCCCATCGGGGGTGGAGAAAGCAGACCGCTCCTTGGCCCCTTCGGTGAGCGCAATCTGCCAGTATCCGCAGGTGAGGTCGAAAGTGCTGAGGAACCGGGCGGCCCCTAGTCGGTCAATGAGCTCGTCGGCTCGTGGAATGGGGTGGGCATCGGCTCGGGTAATGTCATTGAGCCCCCGGTAATCCACGCAGAACCGGAGCTCGGGGGCGACACCGGGGGCTGCTGCCTTCGGAACCAGGACCACGGGGCTGGCCCAGGGACTGTCAGAGGGCTCGATCACCCCCAGGGTCAACATCTTCGAGACTTCAGCTTGAATGCAGGACCGGACCCGGTCAGGAACCCGGTAGGCTCGGTGTCTGACCGGCGGGCTGTCCCCGGTGTCCACGTCGTGAACACACCAGTTGGTGACCCGGGGGGTCAGGGAGAAGAGGTCGGAAAATTGTCTGAGGAGCTGGCGGCAGTCCGCTTGTTGCTGGGCAGTGAGGGCTGGGGAGAGGTTCACTCCCTCCACGGAGCCATCCTGCTCCTTGACACACAGGAGGTCCGGGAGGGGATCCGACTCATCTTCGGCCCCGTCATCGGTGGCCAGCAGGAGGCTCAGTTCTGTCCGCACGAAGTGAGGCTTGAGGCGGTTCACGTGCAGGACCCGGAGGGGATTCCGAGGCGACTGGACGTCCACCAAGTAGGTGACTCGACTCTTCCTCTCAACCACTTTGTAGGGCCCAGTCCATCGGTCCTGGAGGGCGCCAGGCTTCACGGGGGCCATGACCCACACCTGCTGGCCCGGCTGGAACTCGACCAGAGTAGCATTCTGGTCGTACCAGCGCTTCATTTCTTCTTGACTCGCCTCCAGGTTGGCCTCGGCCAGTTCTCGGAACCTCCTGGTCTGGTTCCGGAGGGCCAGGACATATTGGAACACATCTCGGGGGGTGGTCTGGGGTGCTGCCTCCCACCCTTCCTTAACCAAACTGAGGGGACCTCGGACGGGGTGCCCATAGAGTAATTCAAACGGGCTGAACCCTAAGGACTTCTGGGGGACCTCCCGGTAAGCGAACAAGAGGCAGGGGAGCAGGACGTCCCACTTACGCCGGAGGGGCTCTTCTAGGCCAGCGATCATCCCTTTCAAAGTCCTATTAAACCTCTCTACTAGGCCGTTCCCTTGGGGATGGTACGGGGTGGTGAACTTATAGGACACCCCACATTGTTGCCACAGGGACGTCATATACCTTGATATAAAATTAGTGCCGCGATCGTTCACGACCTCGCGGGGGAAACCCACCCTGGAAAAGATCCCCATCAGGGCCCGGCCCACCACGGGGGCCGTAATGGTGCGTAGGGGAATAGCCTCCGGATAGCGGGTGGCGTGGTCTACTAGGACCAAGATGAAACGGTGACCTTGGGAGGTGGGGGGGTCCAGTGGCCCCACGATGTCGATTCCGACTCGTTCGAAGGGGGTACTGACGACCGGGAAGGGTTGGAGGGGAGCCTTGCGCTTCCCCCCACTCTTCCCACTGGCTTGGAACGTGGGGCAGGACTTGCAGTGTGCCTCTACCGCTGCTTTCATCTTAGGCCAATAAAAATGGGTCACGAGACGGCTGTAGGTCTTGTCCTGACCCAGGTGGCCGGCGAGGGGGACGTCGTGGGCTAAGCCCAGGAGGAAATCTCGGAAGCGGAGGGGTACCACCAGAACCCGTCCGGATCCCAGCTCCACCGACTTCTGCTCACTATACAGGATGTTATTCTCCCAATAGATTCGGTGCGTTCCGGTCTGGTCACCTGCGGCTTGGCCCTCGGCCTGGCGCCGCAGCCCGATCAGGGAAGGACAGGTGGCTTGCTCCCGGCAAAATTCTTCCCGGGTGGGCCCGCCCTCGTGGCGCCAATGGGCCAACTCGGGTAGATCCCCCAACTCGGGGACCGGGGCGGGGTCGGATGGTGCGGGTTCGTCGCTGGCGACGGACCCTTCCGATGGGGGAACGGGAGGACCCTCGGCGGGGACGGTACGGGTTTCTTCGACCGGGGTACTCTCGACTTCTCTCCGGGGAGTGAGTCGGGCTGTCATAGATCGGGTGGTGGCACACACCCACTCGGGGAGTCCCATCATTCCTAGGTGGGCCTTGCGCTCTACATGCTTCCAGGGAGAACTCTCCAGGTCGTTCCCTAGGAGGCAGTCGACTGGCTGGGAGGTTCTTACGGCCACCTTGAGTTTACCTATCACCCCTCCCCACTCAAATGGCACCAGGGCTACCTGACACATACTTTCCCTATTGTCTGCGGATATTACGGGGCAAAAGACATTGGGGAGGATCTGCTCCTCGGGGACTAGGTGCCTGAGGACACCGGTGATACTGGCCCCGGTGTCCCGCAGGGCCTCTACCTGGTGGCCATTGATCTTGACGAGCTGCCCATATTTCTGTGTGTTGAACGGTAGGAGGCTACCAGGGATCATTTCCCTATCTCCCAGGGATACGAGGGCCATAGCGGCGGGTTCCCACTCCTCGGCTTCCTCAACCTCCTCCCCCAGGGCTACATTGGCTATCTGTCTCGCGGGGGTGACTTGGGTGGCCATGGGGCACTCTGGGTCATTGGCGTAGTGCCCGGGTTTCTGGCAACGGAAACATGTGACGGTCACCCAGTGTCCTCGTCTCCCCGGGGGCCCTGTCACTGGTGGGGGGGGCGCCGGGAAAGGTGGAGGTGGTGTCTTCGGGGGGCTAGGCTGGGACTCTCTCGGCCCTCCCTGGTTCCCTCTCTGGCGGGGTGGTCCCTGACTGGTTCAGGGGTACTCTCCTACCATGCCCCGGGAGACCCGGGTGTTGGTCCAGCGGTCGGCCTCCACAGCCAGCTTCCGGGGATCTGTGAGCTTGCTATCCAGCAGATGTTGACGTAGCTCTATGAAGCAGTTCGCAGCCAGATGTTCCCATAACATGAGATCAGTGAGTTCGGCAAGGGTGGTGACTTTGCTGCCCTTGACCCACCCATCGAAGGCCCGACTAAAAAAGTTTACATACTCCACCCAGGTGGTGCCCGGGATCTTCCTGCAGTCCCGGAACCGTTGGCGGTACATTTCTGGGGTGAGGCCGTACCTTGTGAGGAGAGCCTCTTTCATGTGGCTGTAGGAGGTCTGCAGGGAGAGGGGTAGGTCGAGCAGGGTGTCCCTTCCTTCGCTCAGAAACCGCCCCCACAACCCCGCCCCCCAGTCCTTCTGTGGGATCCGATGGGAGGTCATGGCGACCTCGTAGGCCAGAAACCATTGCTGAATGTCATCGTTTTTATAATATTCCTTGACCACATCCATGGGGATGTGGACCTTCTGTTCCGATGGGGGGGCCGTCTCTCGGTTTCCCGAGGGCCTCCCGTCCTCATTTCGGGCCTTGAGCTCGAGTTCCTTTAAGCTGCGTTCGTGCTCCAGTTGGAGCTTCCTTCCTTCGTGCTCCCATTGGAGCTTCTTTTCTTCCAGTTCGCCTTGTACGCGCATTTGCTCTACCGCTAGCTTTTTCTCCGCTAACTTCAATTCGCCCTCGATTTTGAGTTTGGCTAACTCGAGTTCATGACTGCGGCTTCTCTCTCTGTCCGCAAGTTCTTCCGGGGATAGGCCCCCGTCCGGTACAATGCCTCGCACCTGATTGTTGCTGCTTTCACTTGGAGGGGGTTCGGCCTCGTCGGGGCGCTCCCCCGTGCCTTCCGGGCGGGAGGCCCCGGTCTCCACCCAAGTTTTCAGTGCTTTCTGCAAGTCTTCCTTAGTGTTGAGGCCAGTGGTAGCGATTTTAAGTTCTTTGCAAAATTGCTTTAGCTCTTTGTGTGTGTATTCTTCTAGATGCTCCACCTGGAACACTCTGTTGGCGTTGGTTTCTGCGGAGCCCATGGCGCTTCCTTCTGCCATCTTTGTTGGTCGTGCGTCCGTTGTTCACTGTACGATCTCTAGGTGATGGGCCCGAATCCCGTCGCTTGCCACCAATGTTAGACGGCGACATCAGAGGAGCCCGGAAGGGGGGTCCTGACTACCCTGAGTCCCACCCGTGTAGTATCGTAGCCGGGCACTGGCGGGAGATTCCCCAGGGGGAGGAATCTCGCAACTAGGATCGTACTTCTGGCACCCCACGACACAGAGAGACCACACTGGGTATTCTCAGAAAACAAGCTTTATCAAATAGGTATCACTGCAAATATGTACAAGGTGAGCACGGGCTCAAGAGTCTCGGAAAGGTAGGGGGTAGCGGGACTGTCTCTGGTAACGGTTCAAAGCAGGGACGTATCCAGCTCACAATCCTCGAGCTGGGGGATACGTGGTCGGAGTCGGGGTCCGGCGGGACCGTGAGAGTCTGGGGGAGCCGCGAGTCACTCAGCGGGCTCAGGTACAGGTTCGGAGGTCTTACGATATTCAAGGAGCCGCGAGTCACTCAGCAGGGCTCAGGTACAAATTCGGAGGTCTTACGATCTTCAAGGAGCCGCGAGTCACTCAGCAGGGCTCAGGTACAAGTTCGGAGGTCTTACGATCTTCAGGGAGCCGCGAGTCACTCAGCAGGGCTCAGGTACAAGTTCGGAGGTCTTACGATCTTCAGGGAGCCGCGAGTCACTCAGCAGGGCTCAGGTAGGTTCAAGTTCCAGGAGCCGCGACCGCGTCGGCAGGCTCTCGTTGTTCCAGCGTCGAATCTGCCGGACAGTCTCAGAGCACCCCTTGTTATAGGTCGACCCCTCTTTGATGTCCGGAGTCTGTGCAGGCAGGGGTCTTGTCACCTGGGGGCCGCTTGTCGGGGTTTCCTGCTATTGTCTTTTGATCCTTTCAGGGCCGGGTCGGGAGGAGTCCCAGACACCCAGCAGGCACGGAGCCAGCCCGCAGGGAGGCCGGAGGGCCGATCGAAACCCATCGTCCCAGGGGAGTTAGAGGTGCGATAGAAACTGCTCCTCCCTCTCTCATCCCCTGGAAGCGTGATGTCCTCCAGCCGGAGTGGCGCCTCAAGGCCCGGGTCGCGCTGGGGCCGGGCGGCCATCTTGTTGCATGGAGTGGGCACGCGGGCCCGGGGTGGCCGAAAGGAGAGAGGCCATGGACGGGGATGTCCGGGGTTGGTGCGGGTGTCCTGGTGGGAAGGGTCGGCTGGGCCGTGTGCTTGGGCTGCAGGTACCAGGTTTCGGTGGTGCGGGGGCACGGAGGGCCATTCTACGAGGCCGGGTCCAACAAATTCCAACTGACTTCTGCTGTGCACCTTCCAGAACACATTCAAATTTTAAACTTGGTCTCCATGACAACCAGCATGCATGTAGGCCTTAATACTTGTCCCTCATGTGTCCCCTATGTAATTTGGAGCTTCACACACAGGTACGGTGCGTTCCGGGGCCCTAGGGCACCCCAAATGCATTGCAACGGCCCGTACACTATCACTATGGGTGTCCTCGCGTATGCGTACTCGTAGTGGTACGGGCCGTACACACCCCTGTACGCTCCCTATCACTATGGGTGTCCTCGCATATGCGTACTCGTAGTGGTACGGGCCGTACACACGCCTGTACGCTCCCTATCACTATGGGTGGCCTCGCGTATGCGTACACGTTGTGATAGGGAGCGTACAGGCGTGCGTACGGCCCGTACCACTACGAGTACGCATACGCGAGGACACCCATAGTGATAGGGAGCGTACAGGCGTATGTACGGCCCGTACCACGACGAGTACGCATACGCGAGGCCACCCATAGTGATAGGGAGCGTACAGGCGTGCGTACGGCCCGTACCACGATGAGTACGCATACGCGAGGCCACCCATAGTGATAGGGAGCGTACAGGCATGCGTACGGCCCATACCACGATGAGTACGCATACGCGAGGCCACCCATAGTGATAGGGAGCGTACAGGCGTGCGTACGGCCCTACCACTATGGGTGTTGTTGCGTATGCCTACTCGTAGTGGTACGGGCCGTACACATGCCTGTACGATCGCCATCACGATGGGTACACATACGGCAGCACTTCCATAGTGATATGGGAACGTACACAGGCCCTCTTCGCAGCAGTACAGCGGTTTTCACACATCAGAGTGGTGACAGGCGGCACACAGGTAGGGATAGGGCGGACATACTTGTCCATAGATGGACATACTTGTCCATGGCTGGACATACTTGTCCATGGATGGACATACTTGTCCATGGCTGGACATACTTGTCCATTAATTGACATCAAGGCATCGTCTGTGCATTACTACATGTGTGGGGCACAGGTGTGACGGCCTGTGATGTGGAACATTACTCCTGAGTCGAGAAGGCACCAGATGTATGATGAGATGTATACAGATGTACTGTGTGATGGTGCAATGTGTGCCAGGCATGCCCTTGACTCCTTTGACATGTGTGCATGTCGTACTGCACACTTGGGGTGAGCGTCACTGGCATGGCACGGACACCAACACACGGAAGTGTCCCCAGATGCCCGGTACAGGGGTTACCACACCTGACTTGTCACTACCCACGGTGCACAATGTGACTATGTCATGTATGTGTGGGGGCTTCCCATCAGGTTAATGTTGGAGCACCCTCAAAAGCTGCAGCCGTTGCAGCAACCAACATGTGTCTGTGTGTAGATTGTCATTGCACACTGTTCCGCACACCATGCCACATGTGGTATCGGATGTGAGGTGCACATGTATGCATGGGACACGGAGTAGCGTGACAAGGACATGTCTGCATCCTCACAATGAATGTGTGGTGAGTCATGACATGTGCACCTTCATGGCAAGGTGTGTGGGCTGTCCTAGTGTAATGTCATGTGACCTGTGGCTCTAGTGTTCCGCTACCAGTCTCTGCAATCGGCATCCTACTTCTGCTGATGTGTGGGCGTATGTCACTCCTGTCTTGCGTCTGGCTGTTCACTTGCACTGGGACACAGCTATTCCCATGGCATGCCATGGGGAGGTTCTCAATCTCCGTGTGTAGCTGGGTCTTGGTAGGAGTGTCACCTTGCATCCATACGTGTCCTGGGCATGTAGCACATACCTGACTCCCTATGTAGCATATGTGTATTGACAGACTAACATGTGCTCAGTACATATGAATTGTTGTCGTAGTGCACTCACTCTTCCTTGTCACTTCCAAATTACTGCAGAGCGCCGCCTCTTGCCCGACCAATTCCGGACTTGGCTGCCATGCGGGAGAATGACAGCATCCGGCTCTACCGCTTCACCCAACCGTTGATTCTGGAGTTGACGGCGAGACTGGCACCACACCTGCAACCACAGCACAGGTATCCTACGGCACTGACACCCCAGCTGAAGGTAATGGCTGCCCTACATTTTCTTGCCACGGGTACCTTTCAAAATACCATAGCTCATGTTGGTGGCATGTCCCAGAGCATGTTCTGCCGTGTGCTGCATGATTTCTTAGAGGCCATGTTGATTCACCTGGATGACTTCATCAAGTTCCCAACCCCTGAACAGTTGACTGCGGTCAAGCGTGGATTCTATGCCCTGGGAGGGATGCCCCATGTCATTGGGTCCATAGATGGGACACATGTAGCTTTGGTACCACCACACGCACAGGAGGTGGCGTACCGCAATCGGGAGCACTACCACTCCATCAATGCCCTTGTGGTGTGTCAGTCCAACATGGTGATTTCACATGTCTGTGCTCGTTTTCCAGGATCAGCACACGATGCCTACATCATGAGGCGTAGCAGGATGCCTGAAATGATGATGCAGCTGCGCAACGAAAGAGCATGTGTTGTTGGTGGGTACAGTCTGTCTGTCCTGTAATTTGCATAGCCTACCAGCACGACCGCTTCACCAGTACTAACGATGTCCATGTGCTTCCCATGTAGGGGACGCTGGCTATCCCAACATGCCATGGCTGCTCACACCTCTCCGCAACCCCATCACGCCGGCCCAGCTCCGCTACAACACCGCCCATGGCCGGACAAGGCGAGTGATAGAGAGGACGTTTGGCCTGCTGAAGAGCCGATTTAGGTGCCTCCACAAGACCGGCGGCGCGCTCCCATATGCCCCTGCAAAGGTCTGCAAAATCTTCATGGTCTGCTGCATGCTGCACAACATGGCAGTTGAGAGAGCTGTGCCACTCATCCTGGATCAAGATGACGAGGACCATCCACCCGTGGAGGACAAAGGGCTTGGCAATGGGGCTAGTGATGTGGAGGATGTGGAGCCGCAAGAGGACATCCGGACTCGGCTCATACGCGACTTCTTTGCTTAGTGGTGAGTACCAGTGTCTGAGTGTGCACGCATTGGTCCCCGTGTGGCATGTGTTGTGATGTGTGTCTCCACCTGCATGTATGGCACGTGAGTCAGAGGTGTGTGTGGGTGTGTCACTGGAGTGATGGTGGCAGTGATGGTTGTATTTCCCCAGTCATAATTGTGACCTAGCATGTTGTCATCCATACATGTGTCGAGTAAATGCACATGCAAGTGGCTGTGCTTTTTGTGGCTGACTTCTTGTGTGTCTCTCTTCCCCAGGTACTTGCGCATGCCGTCTGCTGCTTGCATTGTTGTGGCACTGCTATTCCTCATGGACACGTCATCGTGGGCTGACTCAGCGTTACAGGCACGGACACGTTTGGAAGTCTCCATAGGGTAAGGGATGCATCTGGGGTGTATTGGGTGTGGCAGTTGTTCACGATGTATGCACACTGGCCCTGTCGATGTTTGGTTCCTCTGCAGCCATGTAGCATCCCCATGGGACACGACATGCAGCTGTGTACACCTGAATAGATGGTCTGCCTGGTTGACAGTCATCAGTGATGGGATAGTGGATTGTGATGATGGCATCAATGTGTGTGACACTGCCCTCGGACACATACGGTTAGCATTGGCTTGACATGGTGTCGGACTTCCACATCAGCGGATCAATGGTGTATGGCAGTCTCTCCGTGAGCAGCTGTGGGTGTTTAGCTGTTAGCCGACAATTGTGTGCCAGTTCCATGGCTAACACGCATTTGTGCTGCAGAAGGGGGGTTCCAGTGTTGGACCCACATGTTACTCCACAAGATGTGTTCATGTGTACTTCAAGTTGCCTCTGCAATCCCGAAAACATGACTAATAAAGGTGTCCCTATGCCTCCAAAGTGCCTCTTCTCCGTCAATGCTGGTGTGTTGGCACGGTGCATCCAGCATGTCTGGCAGTGTTTTCCCTGATAGTGGCTATGTGTCGATGTGTCGAGTAGCAAGATGCAAGCTGTGTGTGTGGGCTGAGACTGTGTATTGGATATAATGTCCATGACTGTGTGGGTATTGTGACATGTGCCACCCCATGCATCCAACGTTGGCCAGGCCCCCATTCTCTGCATCCACCGGACTCAAGCTTGCAGGACATGGTTCTGCCACCTGTCTACACATACCTGGGTGCCCCCCAGGACCCTGGACATGATCCCTGACCTCTGCGCATGACTGTTGCTGTACTCAATGTGTCTGTCAGCATGGTTGTGCGGCCACCCCCTCAGCTGGTTGGGCCCATCACGGGTGTGTATGGTGCGCCATGTCTGTCTTGCCTAATACACTGTGACCCGTGTGTCCTCTGCCAGACTCAGGCCCCAGGATGTGGATGGTTGGAGTCAAAAGAGAGCTCAGGCATGTTTAGACTTTACAACACACATGTAAGGTAATAATGCAACCAGCAGGCATCTTCTCTTCATAGTGTGAATTTTTATTTTGGGGGGGGGGGATAAAGTGAGGGGCTTTCCGGGAGTTTGGAATCCAAAGTTCAGTAGGGGAGTTGGTGTCCTTGCCATTTGAAATCCTCAGAGTCCATGCCACAGTCTTTGTCAACATTGGTCAGACAGTGACCAGCAGGGCCATGTGGCAGAGAATGTCTCTTGATGCTGTGATGCTGTTGCTCCAGTGGGCCAGGTGCCAGGCCAGGTGTCCTGGGAGATGGTGATGTTGCGCCGACCCTCACGGTCTTTTCCGTGGACGACCCGCCCTCCTGCGGGGACCCTCAGAAGCAGGCCGTGACGACGTCTGGGATGCTCCATCGGATGTTTCCTCCTCCTCCTCCTGCTCCCTCCCTGTGGGTGGTGATGTTCTCCGCCTTCTGGCACAGGGAGGGTCGGCCATGTTGTCGGCCATCCGACGGAGTGTATCGTGAATTCCCGTGTACGCCGTCACGAGCTCAGCCTGTCCATCCTCCATCCTCCGTTGGTGTTGCAGTAGACAGGCATGTAGCTCCGCATGTTGCTGGGCCTGCTGGGTCTTGATCCCCTCGAGGACAGACACAACCTGGGCCAGGCCCGCGGTGTCCTGCCGGTATGTGTCCAGGATGTTACGGACATGGGTAAATACCGGTTCCCCAGCCAACTGGTCAGGCTCGCGCCTCCGCCGTCCTCCACTCCCACCACCCCTGCCCACTTGCACCTGGCCTGCCCTTGTGGGTACATCGGGTCTCCGGGACCCCTGAGGGGTGGCATTGGCGTTGTCGCCTGCCTCCTCCTGGGTGCCCGGGACACCGTGTCCCTCCTGGCCAGCCTGGCTGCATTGTGGTGGTGGGGCAGGGATCCTGGGTGTCTCCTGGGATGTGGCAGGAGTGGGGGTGGTGGTTGGCACAGTTGTACCTGACGCAGGTGCTGCAGGTGGTTGGACACCAGAGGTGCCAGGTCGGTCGGGGTCGTCCACAGAGTGGTGAGAGTCGTCGCTGCCAGTGGGATCGGGCTCCCGCAGATCCGGGTCCTGTGAGTCTTCCCCCCCAGTGTTGGGGGGTGAACCACGACGTTGACCTGTGTGTGAGAGAGACAATGTTAATTTTGGTCCATGCAACATCCATGTTTCATCAGTTTCAAAGTTGGCACTTTTCCTCTTGGAATTAGGATCTGTCTTGCATTCCACTCACAGTGCACTTGTGCATGAGTGTGTCCCTTGGACACCACTTTGGCCCCTTTAAATATGTGTGGCACAGTCTTACTTGCTGCGTCAAGTGTGACTGCAGTCAGCAGTGGAGTGGGCAGGTGTGGCGAGCCATGCATTGGCGCCTTCCGTGTAGCACTGTACATGTGCACATGGAGTGGATCCACACACTTATATAATGCAGGTAGCTGTCGTTGTGCTCGTGAACAGGTTGTGACATGGGCCTGTGTTTTGCCATGGGAAAGAGGGGGGGTTCTGGCACTGGCCACCCTTGGCTACATGCACGCAGTCTACCTGCTGAGGAGCAGACATTCCCACACACCACACGGCTGATTTGCTCTCCCTGTGTCTCCCTCCCTCTCTGTCCCCCTCTCCCTCCCTCTGTGTGTCAGCCTCCTCCCTCTGTCCATGTTCCTGTGTCTCCCTCCCTCTCTGTCCCCCTCTCCCTCCCTCTCTGTCCCCCTCTCCCTCCCTCCGTGTGTCTGCCTCCTCCCTCTGTCCGTGTCCCTGTGTCTCCCTCCCTCTCTGTCCCCCTCTCCCTCCCTCCGTGTGTCTGCCTCCTCCCTCTGTCCGTGTCCCTGTGTCTCCCTCCCTCTCTGTCCCCCTCTCCCTCCCTCCGTGTGTCAGCCTCCTCCCTCTGTCCGTGTCCCTGTGTCTCCCTCCCTCTCTGTCCCCCTCTCCCTCCCTCTCTGTCCCCCTCTCCCTCCCTCTCTGTCCCCCTCTCCCTCCCTCTGTGTGTCACCCTCTGTCACCTCAGCCCAGCTTCCTAGACACACACTTTTTCCAGCCCTTTGAATGGCCCTTGGCTTGTTGCTGTGAGTTTGTTTCTGATCTCCAGGCACCCATTGGGTGTAGTGTCTGTGTGTGCGCTGCTGCTGTGGTTGTGTGTGCTGCCACTCTTTCACAGTGTTGGCTGTTCATTAGCTGCTGTCATGTGCAAAACAGTGCCTTCACCCCCATGTGTTGATGCAAGGCGTCCTCCATTTGCTGGCGAGTCTTTCCTGTGTGGGGACACACTGTTTGTCTGGCTGTGAGCTGGGCCATATGGGCAGAGGGCATTGTTGTCTGCTTCTGAGTTGCACTATGTGATTTTTGGGGCCCACCCTCCCGCCATCCGGGTTACCGTGTCATGTGTTGGTGTCTTCTGTGGCCTGTGACTTGACATTGTCCAGCTGGGTGCATGGGGCTTGGTGGCGGCAGTGGCATGTGCGTGTTCATGGAGTGTGGTTGAGTCATGCGATAGGTTGGGGTGGTTGCGTGCCTGTTAGTGATTTTGGTTGTGGATGAGGTCCCCCCCATGTGAGGTGCGTTGTTCGTGTACTCACCCGGGTCTCGGAGTCCTCCTAATCCTTCGACTGCCTCCACCGGCTGTATGGCCATCACCCTCTCCTCCCAGGGCTGGTAGTGTACGGGTCTGCGGGAGGGCCCTCCTCCGGTGGCGTTGGCCTGGTTGTGTTCCTCCAGCATCTTGGCTCGGACCCTCCTTCGCGGATCGTACCACCTGGCTTGGCATTCCTGCCTGGTCCTTCTGGTGTCCGCAACAGCATTCACAGCATCGAAGATGGTCTGCCACATGGCTGTTTTTGCTGCAATGCTGGTCTGTCTAACCAATGTTCCAAAGAGGTGTGGCTCAACTCTGAGGATTTCATCAACAAGGACCTCCAACTCTCGGTTACTGAACTTTGGATTCTTGTTAGTGGGCATGGTGAGGGGTGTGGGTGTGGATGGTGGGGGGTGTGTGTGGATGGTTGTGGGTGTGTGGGTGTGGTTGTGCAGGTGTGTGTGTGTGAATGTGATGAGGGGGTGTTTGTGGAGGTGGTTGTGTGGAGGTTTGCAAGTGTAAGGTGTGGTGAGGCTTGTAGTATGGTTCTGTGGTGTCTGGCAGCAGTGAGTCTGTTGCAAAGGCTCATGGTTTGTGTATGTGGGCCCTTTTTATTGGTCCATGGGTGGGTGTGGCTGTGTTTGAAGTTTGGGTGGGTGTGTTATAAGGAGTGGTGGTGTTTTGGGCCTCTGTTTGTTTTTGGCAGTTGCAGGTCAGTGGATGTGTTTTTTTAGTGTTTGTTGGCCATGTTTAGTGGCTTTGTGCCATTCGAATAGTGTATTCTTGTGTTGTTTGGTTTTGTCCTGGTTGTGTACGTGCGTTTTGAGCGTGTGTACGGTGTGTACATGGGCCATTTGGTTGTACGGTGCTGTCCTTGTGTGTGGCTTGGTACGACTCGTACATGCGGTTGTGATGTTGGGGCCTGGGGTGCGCTCCGTACTTAGGAGGTTGTGTTGGGGGTGCGACGGGAACGTACTGGGGTGTACATTGACGGTGGTACGACACGTACAGGGGTGGGGGTAGGACTCGAACGTACTGGGGTGTACATAGACGGTGGTACGACACGTACAGGGGTGGGGGTATGACTTGAACGTACTGGGGTGTACATACATGGGGGTCGGACACGTACAGGGGTGGGGGTTTGACTCGAACGTACTGGGGTGTACATACATGGGGGTCGGACACGTACAGGGGTGGGGGTTCGACTCGAACGTACTGGGGTGTACATGGACGTTGGTACGACACGTACAGGGGTGGGGGTACGACTCGAACGTACTGGGGTGTACATACATGGGGGTCGGACACGTACAGGGGTGGGGGTTCGACTCGAACGTACTGGGGTGTACATGGACGTTGGTACGACACGTACAGGGGTGGGGATACGATTCGAACGTACTGGGGTGTACATACATGGGGGTCGGACACGTACAGGGGTGGGGGTTCGACTCGAACGTACTGGGGTGTACATGGACGTTGGTACGACACGTACAGGGGTGGGGGTACGACTCGAACGTACTGGGGTGTACATACATGGGGGTCGGACACGTACAGGGTTGGGGGTTCGACTCGAACGTACTGGGGTGTACATACATGGGGGTCGGACACGTACAGGGGTGGGGGTTCGACTCGAACGTACTGGGGTGTACATGGACGTTGGTACGACACGTACAGGGGTGGGGGTACGACTCAAACATACTGGGGTGTACATGGACGTTGGTACGACACGTACAGGGGTGGGGGTATGACTCGAACGTACTGGGGTGTACATACATGGGGGTCGGACACGTACAGGGGTGGGGGTTCGACTCGAACGTACTGGGGTGTACATGGACGTTGGTACGACACGTACAGGGGTGGGGGTACGACTCGAACGTACTGGGGTGTACATACATGGGGGTCGGACACGTACAGGGGTGGGGGTTCGACTCGAACGTACTGGGGTGTACATAGACGGTGGTACGACACGTACAGGGGTGGGGGTTCGACTCGAACGTACTGGGGTGTACATACACGGGTGGGGGTGTACATACACGGGGGGTACGTCTCGGACGTACGGGGGCGGGGGGAGTGTTGGGCACGTATGCGGGCACATGTCTCCATGGTTGTTATGGGAGTTCGGTGCGGACGGTGTTTTTTCCATACGGTTGTGACATCGGACGCACGGGATGGATCGTGATTCCTCGGTCGGACTTCACCTTTCACATTTGTACGGTAAATCGTCCGAGGACGTGTCGGACACATTTTCCGACCCAAGGACGTGTGGGAAATCATTCCCGATGCGGTTCGTATGGACTTTTTACCATGCGAATTGTGATTGCCAGTTCGTACGGCACTTGTACGATTCGTACGGTAAAAAGACCGGATACGAGTCGCACGGGGAATTTTTTTACCGGATCGTAATTGGCACCTGAGAGTTAATTTTATTGCAAGACCAGAGGCTCCTATAATGCTTTCAACTTTTGATTTTTTTTCAAGAGCAGTAGTCAAGATATATGAGAAAACTACAAATCCCAAAGGTGCTTAGGGAATACAGCCAATAGGATAAAAAATGTACTACAAATTACCAGTAAATGGCAACCTAGGAACACCAATAATACCTAACTTGACTGTGAACAGTCCTCTTTTTCTGTACGAGAAGTTAATACATATTGAATAACGGAATACGAGAAAATACAATAGCCAGTGTCATAGTAAGAGCAAAAGTTTATCAATCCAGGTCGCAGGTAAAGCTAGAGGGAATCACCAGGATAAGATGTGAGAGCCTTAAGAGGAAGAAGGCGGAGGTGCTGGAGCCACTGTCAGGGAGGGAAAAAACATGAAGTTAATCAGTGTTTAGGCACGAAAATACTTGCCTCTGCGTCTTTAATAAAATCAAGACTTTCCTTCATAAATTACTAGGAAAATCTAAATTTGATTGCAAAACCGGAGGCTCCTATTAAGCTTGTTTAACATGTGTTAACAACAACAGAAGAAGCCGTGTGTACAGGTTTGCAATAGAACGTCTGAATACATTATCATTAGGCCAATCAGCTGATTTCATAATGCCTTTGAGACGAGAGCCGGTCCCAAAGCTTTGGAAGCCGTAGCTCCTCTGAAAGAATGGGCATCAGAAATGCATAATATTCACTTCGTGTCTTTAATAAAATTAAGACTTTCCTTCATAAATTACTGAGAAAATCTGCATTGCATCGTTCTCTTAGTTTCTTAAACAAATGATGGAATGTAGTTGTTTTGAACATTATGGGCCCATTAACCTTCCCATTTTATGAATTATTTGATATTGATAATGGCTGATTTCAACTTGATTAGCATATTTTCCATTATTATACACTATTTGATAAGTTCTTAATCAATGGTACATTATATTATTTGTATATCTGAAGATACCACCTGAAACAATGTATGGAGCTGCAATTTGAAGTGTGTCTTTTTATAGGGTATTTCTTTTGAATCTGTAGAGATATTCCAGCCTCTGTGTGCGATATGAGTAACCAAAAGTTAGATGCATCACTTCCTGTGATACCACCAAGCCAGAGGACATGCAATGTCGCTTTCTTTGATTTCATGGGGTCCAAAGGTCACATGATATCACTTTCTTTGATGTCATCAGGTCAAATGCTTTGCAATGTCACTTCCTGTGACATCATCGGGTGGTTCAAAGGGCAAGTGATGTCTCTTCCTGTTTTGTCACCGGGTCAAAGTTCATGTGATATCCCTTCCTGTGACATCAGGCGAGTCACATGGCATGTGATGCTACTTCCGCTACCCCTGGCATTTTGACCAATCAACGTCTATGAAGTGCATATCTTAGACAGTAATGTTAGGAGGATGTGAGGCTTAGTTTTCCAACAAGCAGTGAGGTGTACCCAACTAAAAGGAAAGGCTGTTGACGCCAATGAACAGTGGTAATGGACAGAGTAAGGTCATTAGCTTTCATTTATTTGGAAAAATTGAGCCCACGTGTGTAAGGCCTCTGTGGGATAGTCTGGACTATGTTGTCCACTCTAGTTCAGAGCAATGTAGAGCAGAGAGGTCCAGGAGTAATCTAGCAAAAGACCATACCTAACATGCGCAGAATGGCAAGCGAGAGCCCAGCACCCCAGACTGCATGTGTCTGCAGTGTGAGCATATTTCCAACACACAGACAGGCCTGATGAGAAATTCACACTGCCTTTAGACTCATCTTCAGACCTCTTACTCGTATCTTGTTACAAACACTTACCTGCAACAGGGACTCATCCTGATGCCTAAAAGTGACTCGATTCACATAAAAGAGAAATATGTCGCATGAAAAAATTACAAAAACACAAAATATGGGGAAAAGAAATACTTTTATTGAATGCAAGATGAAGAGAAAATGTAATGTAACAGGGACTGCATGGCTGTTATGGATTACCTCAAGGCTTTCTATAGTCATTGTTGGGAATTCAAGCATTGTTTTTTCCCAGTAAAGGACACAAATTTAGGTTCCGATAGGGACCTATTTCAAAGTTTTTAATTACTGCTGCATCAGAGACCTGGCATGACCTGACTCGGTTCACTGACAACATATCCACTGGTAAAACATCGCCTTCCAAAAATATCGAGACAAAAATATTGACTACATAAATTTCGACTACCTATACTTAAAAAGTTAAATACAAAAATATCGAAAAAATAGATTGTAGTATAGTTGTACTATAGACAAATTAAAATATGAAAAATAAAATATATTAACTACTAATATTAATTTTATAAAAATATAATATATTTAATATACATTTTAACAAATATAACAAATAAACTTTTGAAAAGTTAAACACACGTACATATATACATCTATATTAACATATATCTATTAAAAATATATAATAAACTAATATTTGTAAATTCCTTAGAATTTTTAAATATCAATAATATAACAAATATATGTGTTTATGTATATATATATTCACTGAAAAAACATAGGTTTTAGGGAAAGTTATAGTTAGTTGGACATTTTACTCGTACAAAACCATAGAAATTCCCCCGTTACAGTTAGTTTAGCTAACTATAACTCGCGACCCTGCAATGCACTGTTGATGACATCACTTATTATATCACTCATGACATGGTCAGTGACATCACTCATGACATCACTGATGACATCACTGATGACCTCATCCAGTGACTGTGTGTTTCTGTAAAGTTTAAATATGTTTAATCTATATAGGGAAAGGCGTATTGAAGAATGAGTGGGTATATAAGTGTGTGAATGGATGATTTAGTAGGTGCGTGACTGAGTCTATAAATGAGTGATTAAACATATCTTACTGAATGCATGGGCTAGTGACTAAACTGTGTGAATGTCTGTATCCGTCTGTCTGTGGGTGTGTAAGCGGCTGCATGGGGTTGTGAATAGCTACATGAGTGTCTATATGAGTTATTGATTGGTTGTCTGAGTATCTGTATGGGTGCCTGAGTGTTTGTGGGGGTGGGGTGTGTGTGACTGCACATAGATGTGTGAGTGGGTGATTCACTGGGTGCATGGTTTCAAGAGGGCATCTGTGATGGACTGCATGGGTGGGTGAGTGTGTGTATGGGTGTGTTAGTGAGTGAATGTATATCTCAGTGGTACATGTGTGAGTAACTACATATGCAAAATGCAGTATATATGTGTGTTAGAGTATTTAAACGGCTATAAGTGAGTGTGTGATTGTGAGAGTGGCTGTATGGATGAGTGTGTGCTTGTATCAGTGATTGTATAAGAGCGTAAGAATGTGCTAGTATTTGTATGAGTAAGTGAGCTGGTGTGTGTATAACTGTATAGGTGAGTAAATGGGTGTGTGATTATTTATTTGCATGACTGACTAGATGTGTGAGTACCTCTATGGAGGAGTGGCGGTGTGTGAGTGTCTATATAGGTGTATGAGTGCATATGATAGTCCTGTACTGAGTGACCATAAGTATGAGTGACAGTACGGATGAGTGAGTGGATAGGTGTTTAGACCTAAGACTCTGTGATGGTGTATGTACTTATTGGTGTTGGAGTGTCTATGGTTTTGAGAGTGGCCGTCTGTAATTTAGAGTGGGTATATCAAAGGTTATATTAGGGTGTGAGAAGATGCATCAATTTATCACATGAATGATGTCATCAGTGATGTCATCTGTGATGTCACCGACCATGTCATGAGTGATGTAATATGTGACGTCATCAGCTGAACTAACTATAATGGGGGAATTTCTATGGTTTTGTCCGAGGAAAATGTCCAACTACCTATAACTTTCCCTAAATACAATGGGCTCGATTCACAGAATTAACTTAAGACAAAATCCTAAACTTACTACTTTTGGAATTCACAGAATGCACTTACTACTTTTGGTATTCACAGAATGCACTTACTACTTTTGGTATTCACAGAATGGATTTACGACTACTAACTTTACGTCCGCACTCGGGATTCCTCTTCAATCCTGAGGGTCCCTGGGGGCCCACTAGCCCACCAGGTACCTCCAGTATGCGCCAGGGAGCTGCGCTGCAGAGAGGTGTTCAGAGGCCATGCCCCTTTTTACACCTCTCTGCAACACAGCTCTGTGGCGCTTACTGGAGGTACCTGGTGGGCTAGTTGGCCCCCAGGGACCCTCAGGATTAAAGAGGAATTAATTTCCCAATTTAAAACGCGCCACAGGGAGTGTTTGCACACATGTCACCTCAGGCCCCGCCCCCTCCCTTCACCACTGTACGAACGCGCCCCGTGGCACATTTTAAGTTGGGTGATTAAGTCCCCTTGAATCCTGAGGGTCCCTGGGGTCCAACTAGCCCAATAGGTACCTTCAGTAAGCGCCACAGAGCTGCGTTGCAGAGAGGTGTAAAAAGGGGTGTGGCCTGGACCACCTCTCTGCAACACAGCCTTGTGGCGCTTACTGGAGGTAGCTGGTGGGTTAGTTGGCCCCCAGGGACCCCCGGTATTGAAGGGGAATTAATTCCCCAATTTAAAACGCGCCGCAGGGCACGTTTGCAGCGTGTTTCTGGGAGGGGGCGGGGCCTCTGGCACGATTGCTGTCTTTTAAAAAAAAAAATGTTTTGTTTTTTTAGATGGGTGGCTGTGTGGCCCCCTTTTTTTGGGCCCTGGGGATCCAATCTCCCAGGACCTGATCCCTTTTTGAATTTTTTTAAAAAAATGAACAGGAAGGGGGCCGCGTGGGCCCCACCCCCATGGCCAATTCCGGCCCCGGGGACCCCATCCCCCAGGGCATGGCCAAACATATTGTTTTTTTATAGGAAGGGGAGGCTGGCCTCTCCTTTTTTTTTATTTAAAAAATACACAGGGGAGGGGGGCCGGGTGGCCCAACTGCTGGACCACTCCTAGCCCCGGGGACCCCATCCCCTGCGGCTGGCCCTCCACTTTGGGGACCGTGGGGGGAGCCCCAATGCCCCCACGGTCCCTGCCGGCTCCCCACGTCCTGCGGGAGCCGGTATTGCTTTCCCACATGGGGAGCTGCTAACATGCAGCTTCCCTTGTGTAAAAGCAATCTGCTTTGCTTCATTAAAGCGAGAGAAGGTTACCCTGCTCTCGCTTCAATGAAGCAAAGCAGTTTGCAATGGCTCCCGCCCTGTCATTGCAAACAGCAGTGTCCCGGGGGTGGGCACCCTGTGACACTGCAGGAGCCTGCCCTGGGGGGTGGCGGTCCCCCGGGCCATCACAGGCTCCAGGGGGGGGGGCGTGCAGCCCCCATCCCAATCTGTACAAAGCCCCGGGGAGGTGGTGGTCCCTCGCGACCTCGCAACCTTTTTTTTTTAAAGAAGCTTTTTTTGGCCCTGGGGGTCCTTGTGGGACCCCCTGTGCAGGCCTAGGGGGTCAGGGTGTTTCTACCCTGCCTTTTCTTGTTTTGCGCCTTAGTTTTTCTGTTTTCTTGTGCCTCGGTTACCGAGGCACAAGATGGCTGCCTACACTTCCTGGTTTGGAGTGTTGACAGCCAATTAGAATAAAGCTTGTGGTCGGGAGGGTGCGCGGATCCAACGCGCCTCTATATATCAAAACTTTTCTTTTTTGATTTTCTCAGCAACTACTGAACGGATTTACACCATTTTAAAAAAAGGGGCGCTTTCTGAACCAAGCACTACCTTTTTGCCAAATTTGGTGTAATTCCGTTCAGCAGTTTTGGCTGTAACCGTGTCTAAAGTTTCCTATGGGAAATTGATTTTCTTACCTCTATTTTTTTATTTTTTTATTTTCTCTGCAACTACTGAATGGATTTACACCATTTAAAACAATCATTGGCATAGCCAATAGGTCTTGCATTTGGGACCTTATAAGTATGTAGTTATGCAGAACAATATCCTTGGTGCAACAACATCAACTGCTGCATAGCTAAACACTTATAAGGACCCAAACACAAGACCTATTGGCTATGCCAATGCTTGTTTAGTTAGTGGTGGCCTTGTGAAAATAGGGGGTTACCCAGTGGACTGGAGGGTCCTTTAAAATGCCCTCTAGAGAATATGTAATTAATCATACAACCACTATTTTTTTCTAATGGACACAGATTACAAAAAAATATTAAGCAGAAGTCCTGGAATAATAGGACAGAAATCATGAAAATGTGCGGGTTTAATGTCTGGTTTGAAATAGCAAGAGAAAGCATATATATAGGCATCTGGTTCAGATATGAAAAATAACTGAGCGTGAAATTGCTAACATTCCGAAGGAAATGGCCAGGTGCAGGGTCTATATCGTGCAGTCAGCAATTGTTGGCCTGAAGGCACATTCCATAATTCTCCAGGTAAAATAACCCCCTTTTTGTTCTACTGAGCGAAAGGGCAAATTCATTCCACAGTGCCTCCAGCTAAAAAACAGAAATCGTTAAACTTTTTCTGTCTTAGTATGTGCTTTACCGTAAACATTACATTTGCAGAAAAAAATAAGCTGTGTTGCGTGCGCCCCGACCTGCCGGGTTCAGTGGTAGACCACGCGGGAGTTTCTCTTTGAGAGCAGTAAGCTCTTTCACTTTTATGTTTTCTTTCTCTTACATCATGGCGGCAATTTGACAAAGGTTCGAAACGAAGAAATACGTTTGGATGCACCCTAAACATATTGACTGCGCTTTAACAAAATTAACTCGGTAGAATAATTGACCATGACTTTTAAATTCATTTCGAATTATGTGGAAAAATGTCTGCCTCTTCCCTGTACATTGATATCAAATAAAGCGAAGGTAACTCGTTGAACTGGATGCAGACTAGGTTTAGGTAATGCTGGGAGCACTGGACTGAAAAGGGAAGGGCGTGGCGAGTGGATATATCTGAAAAAAGCGAGAGTTCCCTGTAGCAGAGCAGTGGCAGAAAGGGGGCTGTAAACTAGACCGTAGAGGTGCTTGAAATGTGTGGAAGCGGCAAGGTGGAAGAATGGATTACAAGAAAGCACAAAGGGGGCAATAAATGAACAATAAGGGACAAAGAGAAACAAATTAAGACTGAGGATCCAAGAATGTGATTTCTGGGGAAGGGGGCGACGTGATAAGGTGATAACAAGACAAGACATGAAGCTAGGGGTAGTCGCAGAAAGCATGTGATCGAACGTGACATAATCATACCATTATAGAAAGAAAATGAGCACATTTGAAGGGTGGAATTCAAGGCAGTAGAACAAAAGCACAAGAGATGAAGGAATATGAGACAGGATGAGGGTACAAAAGAACAAGCATCGCGGCACCGGCGATTTACTTTGAACAATAAAAGTAAAGCGCGGGTGCCGTGATTATAGCAAAAGTAAAGAAATAGATGTTTTTTTCTATTTCTTTACTTTTTCGAAAGTGAAAGTCATCATGGTTATAATGACCCATGAAAGACTGCTGGCGGCCGGCTGCGCGCGTGAACGCAAGCGCTAGGCCAGCCAGCAGCACTTTGAAAACTCATCTACTAAATGTCTCTCCGAGCAGCGCAAGCGCGCTGACTCAGCGAGACCTAAAAAACACATTTACTAAAAGATGTACTATTAAATTCTGAGTTCAGAGAGCCTTAACCTCAAATCGCCAGCTGTCCCCAATCGAAAGTTGCACATGTAAAATGTTACAGTGCAGCTCAAATGATAGCCTATGGGACAGCCAAGCTTTCAACAGTGAAATGCACAGTATTTCACTATCCGGACGTAAAACACACCAGTACATGCCCTACCTTTCATATACACTGCACCCAGTACACAGTCAAAAATGCAGGAGGTAGAGGCAAAATGTCAGGAGAAACTATGCCAAGGATGCCAATTCTAACAGGTAGATTAACTAATTTGTGCAGAATCACAGGATTTTGATGAGCCGACACCCAGACTCTAACCTGGTTTCCCTGCTCCAAAGTCGTCAGCTCTTGCCGTAAAGCCACATCCTCTCCCATATCATGTAGCAATCACACATTGCAACTATTTCATGCCCACTGCTCACTCAAACATGCATGACGCGCGAAGAGAGATCACTACGGACTCATTCGATGTCATGTAACACAGACATGTCAAGTAGGAACATGACAGCAATTATCAACCACGCCACACGAGTAGGACACGTTACAATGCAAACTTTTACAACGCATGCCTTTACAACTCGGTTTTTACATCGCAACATCCATTACAACTCATGATTTTACAACGCATGCCATCACAACGCATTTTTAGAAACTACACTTACAACGCTTTCCATTACAGCGCATACCATTACAATGCATACCATTACAACGCATAATACTTTTAGGGCAACAGTAGTGTAAGTGTTGATAGTGTAGGGGTAAAAATTTCTTTTTCCACTTCAGTGAGTGCAACTGTAGGGTAAGTGTTGGATAGTGTAGAGGTAAAAATGACTATTCCCGCACCAGTGAGGGCAACAGTAGGGTAAGTGTTGGATAGTGTAGTAGTAAAAATTACTTTTCCAACTCCAGTGAGTGCAACAGTAGGGTAAGTGTTGGATTGTACAAATTGATACACTCGTAGTGATGGTTATAATAGTCGCACATCAAGTTCTAAACATTTCTCAAGTTGAAAATTGTCCTGCTACGAGTTCACGGTGCCCATCGGGGTGGAAAAGACATCCCACTACCAAAGATGTAAAAATGAACAGGGCCTTAGCGAGCAGAGCCTGTTGCCAAAAATGTTTTTGTATTTTCGAACTACCCCGGCACTCTAACGTTAAAGTTGCAATGTCAACCAGTGTTTTGAAAAAGTGAGTAAAGTACAACCATAGGTAACTTTACATATGATCAGTGCTGTCCCCTCAGAAAAAGACCATATATGTCATACAGAGCTCCTTGAAAAGAACCCAAAGGAACATCAATGTACAAACATGATTTGTGTAGTTAGTATCCGCACAGTTTGATGTGGTGTAAATGGTTTTAAAATACACCAAATGCAGTCTCAAAAATGATGATGAAAGTATACTATAGATTACAATAAAGTATCTTAAATATACAGCACACTCTATGTGGTTTCAAACTAATTCTTCATACACTATACAGAATTAAGAAACACAATTTTAATATTAAGAAACACAATTTTAATACTCAAATGTCTCATTTAGAATGCACAATATACAGAGTAATGACACAATATGAAGATCTGGTCCTGAAGATTTCTCAGGATAGATATTGAAAAAAGGCCAGAGAACACAAGAGCCCCGTAGGGGGAAACAATCCAAAGTCGCCACCCCATTGGGGAAACAATCCAGGACAGCCGACACGTGTTTCGTTACAATATGTAACTTTATCAAGGCTGTAAATGCAATTTCCACAAAGAAAACAACAGAAATTAACATTTGTTGAACATATGGGTCTATGTACAAATATCTGTGCATCAAAGGCAACAGAAAGAATTCCTTAAAATCCAGAAGGAATAGGTGCTAAGATATATTGAAACAGTGAGTTAGCAAAGTCAGAGTGTTACTGTTTCCTTCGAATCCCCAGTGAAAGAAGGCGTGAACTAGAAAGTTACAAAGTTACCCAAGAAGATCAATACGGATGTGCAAGAAGAGGTCCCAAAAACAGTGTGAGGAGACGTGAGACTTTCAACAGATAATTCAAAGCGCAAAAAGCGAGAGTGGATAGAATTCCCTGTGAAGTAAAGTCATAACATTCGTGCTTAAAGTGAGAATAAAAAGTTACCAAGGTCCTAAGGGGATAATAAATACCTTAAATTCTAGGTGAAGCAAATTGTAAGTGGATAAAGTCCAAGTTGTAAACCGTCGCCCAGTGGTCGACACAATGTACTTCAACATTCCTGTATATGTAAAAGTAAAAACAGACACGAAGTCTGTTTGCAAGAACATTAGTCACTGGTGGGACATATTATCAGTAATTTATAACATCACATACGCGGTTAACGCAGTGTGTCATACCTTAACTATTTCACACGTAGTGAATAGTGCAAATGTATTCCAGTTTATAGAGTCGTCATCCAATTGTCTATAAAAGATAAACAAAGACATAAGGACTAAGATTAGTCTGATAAGTGCCCGAGTATTCAATAAGTGCTAAGCTCGGTTCAAATTGGTTAAAGAACAGGAGGTAAGTACAGAGTTCCCCTAGTCATAGTGGAAGAACCTAGGGTAACGGATCATTGGAAGCTATAGAAAGATACATCATGAATCTTAATATTGTTGTGAGTGTACGGAACGCTCTAATAATCAAAAGCGAACACGTGTTGTTCAGAACAATTCGACCCAGTGATGGATTGACGTAATGCTCTCAATCCTCGAGTAATGAGAACCAAGCGAAATGTATTGTAAAGAAACTAACACAATACTCACATGCCATAAAAAATAGTTGGCGCTGG
Organism: Triturus cristatus; assembly: GCF_964204655.1. Taxonomy (NCBI): domain Eukaryota; kingdom Metazoa; phylum Chordata; class Amphibia; order Caudata; family Salamandridae; genus Triturus; species Triturus cristatus. The sequence goes on along the minus strand of NC_140584.1, from coordinate 1,038,492,205 downwards.
AAGTACTATGATAGGTCCCTGTAGGGGAGCGAACAACAGTCAGTTAGGGAGTCATTCTCCAGTATGTATAATTCAGATCTAGCGCTATAGATGGTCTGTCTGGAAAGTATAGCCTAATACGTACTTCTGACCCAAGTAGGTGAGCAGCAATTCGGGCATCGATCCGTGGGAGCAGCCACGGTCGACGACTGCATGTCTTTATACAGTGCGATCTAGAAAATAGTAGAAGGACAAAGCACATGGGTGCTCTTCCTGTCAAAGAGAGTGAAAAGGGGACTACGAGGAGTCATGGTGTATATGTGTCCGCCATGTTGGAGCGGGAAAATGGAAAACGTCAATAAATCTGACACAACTTTTAAATAATGAAATAGTCAAGAATACAAAGAAAAAAGTACCAAAGTTTTGAAGGTAAAACTTCAAAAAATAAAAATCACATTCGGATGTGGCTGATTCGGTATTCTAGGTCTTTATACAGTGCGAGCATGAAAATAGTAGAAGGACAAAGCACCTGTAAAAGAGAGTAAAGAAGGGACTATGAGGGGTCATGGTGTATATGTGTCCGCCACGTTAGAGCGGGAAAATGAAAAACGTCAATAAATCTGACACACTTTTAAATAATGAGATGGTCAGGGATAAAAAGAAAAAAATTTACCAAAGTTTTAAAAATACAACTTCAAAAAATATAAAAGTCACAGTCAGTGCTGTAGGTCTTGGTAAGAGAAATCGCAGTTGTTCATGCAAAAATTGTACCTCGCTAAAAAATGTTTGGTCAAAGGATGGTGGTACCATTGAGAATGTGCACGAGTCAGACAGTGAATATAGAAAGGTAAAGTTTTCTAGGCGCTGTTCATGAATAAGCTACCTAAGGGAAATACCACCCCCAGAAGAATGATAAACTAAAGAGGGTGTAATTGGTATCATGAGCCCTATATCAAACACCACAAAGTTTGTTAATATTGTGGAAGTTGTTGGTTGTTGGTTGAGAATAAGACAGAATGGACAGAATTGATGAGCCTCCTAGAATACAAATAGAGAAATCTAAGTCCTATATTATATAAACATGTACATACATCATGCATTTATTAATGTGGAAGACAGGAAAAGACTTCCAAAACATAAGTATAAACTACAATAAAGCAGATCTGGTACATTCAGAGATGTCACTTATACAAGACCTATTGGCAGTATACCCTATTGGGACTGTTCGGTAATGTGACAACGTGATCAGAGAATCGATCAAAGAAGTAGTGGCATCAATCCTTGAGAAATACATATAGTTCTTTGTCATAATTGATCCCCTGTTCTACCGCCCGGAGACGTATGATCCATTGGGCTTCCAACTTCCTAAGAGTAGAGATTCTATCACCACCCCTAGGATCGTTGTATGCTTGGGCTATTCCATGAAACTTGATATTCAAGAAAGAGCTGTTGGGATGAGTTGTGTTAAAGTGAACCGCCAAAGGGTAACTACTGTCATTTTTACGAATGGCCCTTACGTGTTCCTGAATTCTTTCTTTTAAGGCTCGGATGGTACTGCCAATATAGATCAAATCACACGAGCATTTGATGCAGTACACTATGAATTTGGAATCACAATTCATAAAATCCCTGATGGTATGTGTGGTTGAAGTGTTATAGCAAAATTCTTTGATGCCATTGCTGGCCAGAGGACACATATTGCAATGGGTACATTTATAAAATCCTTTGGGTTTCGTAGGTAACCAGGATATAGTCTTAGGTTCAACTGGTAGATAACCTGTACAGAGAATGTCCCTTAGGGTTTTGTTCCTCCTGTGTATAATCTTGGGTTTTTGTGTCAGATGTTTATCCAATGACTTATCTAACAATAGGAGATGCCAATGTTTGGACATGATTTTGTAGATGGCATTACTTTCCACATGAAAATCTGTGATGAGGCCTAATTTATTAGAGCTCTCTTTTTTACTACTTTTTTTGCACTTCTCCTTTAGTAGTGTGTGTCTGGGTGTACGTAAGATTCGCTTTGTGGCAGGTTCTAATGAATCAGAGGAATAACCCCTATATTTGAAGCGTTCCTGTAGATTATTCAGTTCTTGGATAAAGACCTCGTCCTCGCTACAGTTTCTACATAGCCGAGTCATTTCACCCAAAGGAATAGCTTTAATCTGGGCTTTAGGATGGGCACTGGTGGCGTGTAACACAGCATTGCATGCTGTTTCCTTTCTGTAAAGTTTGGACATGATTTTAGAGCCTTTAGTATAGATTGTAATGTCTAAGAACTCGATTTCTGTGGTGTTAAAATTCGAGGTAAATTTTTGATTGAAACTGTTGTCATTGAGATGTTCCGTAAGTAAAGTAAATTCCGACTTAGTGCCTGCCCAGATGATAAAAATATAATCGATGTATCGTCCCCAATATACTATGTGTGCAGCCAGATTTGGGGGACCATCAGTCCATAGATGTTTCTTTTCAAATTTGCCCATATACAAATTAACTATTGAGGGTGTAAATTTACAGCCCATGGCTACTCCCATCGCTTGTTGGTACCATTCGCCTTGGTGAAAGAAAACATTATTCTCCAAGACTACTCTTGTCATCTCCAAAATCATTGCTGTATGTCCATACAAAGTGGCATCCCTTTAATAGAGAGTGTCCTTAAGGGCTTGTAAGCCCTGCTCCCAAGGAATGCTGGTGTACAAGGTGCACACGTCCAGTGTAGCAAATGACATATCTGTCATCCATTCAATGTCTTCCAATTTATTAAGCAGGTCCCCAGTATCCCTAAGATAAGAGGGAAGATTAAGCACAAAGGGTTGTAGGAAAGTGTCAATATATTCTGATAGATGCTCTGTGGGTGAGCCGAGACCTGACACTATCGGTTTACCTGGGGGGAAGGTCGCTGGTGTGTGTATTTTTGGAAGGATGTAGAAACAGGGTGCTTTCGGTGTAGAAATGAATAAGTATCTGGCCTCTCCATCTGAAATAAGGCCCTGTTCCTGCCATACTCTGAGTTTAGATTCAATAAGAGTAGTGATTTATTTTAGTGGATTAGTGGGCAATTTGATGTGTGCTTGTTTATCCAGTAGTTGTCTGGTAATTTCACCTTTATAGTCATCCTTCTGCATCAATACTATATTCGGCTTCTTTGACAATCACTTCTGAGTTAGCAGATAATGTTTTTAGTGCCAAATGTTCTGATTTGGTGAGATTAAAGATGTGTTGCTTGGCAGTGCCCCTCAAGTTATTTTCCAGGATATGGAGATCTTTTGTTACCGTTCTATGGAATGCATCAATCATGTTCTCTGATTTCAAATTGGGAACAAATTTTGACCTAACCTTTAGCCCACTGTCAATATTCCAATTTGATTCAATACCTAAATCAGCCAAGACATCGGACATTGAGATTGAGCTATCATTAAGAGATGACAGTAAGTATTACATTACCTTGCAACAAAACAATCAATGACATTGAAAATGTATACTTACTGTCATCTCTTAATGATAGCTCAATCTCAATATATATTGACACTTTCCTACAACCCTTTGTGCTTAATCTTCCCTCTTATCTTAGGGATACTGGGGACCTGCTTAATAAATTGGAAGACATTGAATGGATGACAGATATGTCATTTGCTACATTGGACGTGTGCGCCTTGTACACCAGCATTCCTTGGGAGCAGGGCTTACAAGCCCTTAAGGACACTCTCTATCAAAGGGATGCCACTTTGTATGGACATACAGCAATGATTTTGGAGATGACAAGAGTAGTCTTGGAGAATAATGTTTTCTTTCACCAAGGCGAATGGAACCAACAAGCGATGGGAGTGGCCATGGGCTGTAAATTTTCACCCTCAATAGCTAATTTGTATATGGGCAAATTTGAAAAGACACATCTATGGACTGATGGTCCCCCAAATCTGACTGCACACATAGTATATTGGGGACGATACATCGATGATATTTTTATCATCTGGGCAGGCAGTAAGTTGGAATTTACTTTACTTACGGAACATCTCAATGACAACAGTTTCAATCTAAAATTTACCTCGAATTTCAACACCACAGAAATCGAGTTCTTAGACATTACAATCTATACTAAAGGCTCTAAAATCATGTCCAAACTTTACAGAAAGGAAACAGCATGCAATGCTGTGTTACACGCCACCAGTGCCCATCCTAAAGCCCAGATTAAAGCAATTCCTTTGGGTGAAATGACTCGGCTACGTAGAAACTGTAGCGAGGACGAGGTCTTTATCCAAGAATTTAATAATCTACAGGAACGCTTCAAACATAGGGGTTATTCCTCTGATTTATTAGAACCTGCCAAAAAGCGAATCTTACGTACACCCAGACAAAGGGTGGGCGTAGTGGGCGTAGTGGGGCTACGTGAAGCAGCGCGTAGTGTGCCCAAATCTACACACACTCGTGCACTCCGTGTAGCCCCACTAAGCGCCGCCCGCCTCTCGCCCACCCTCCTTTTAAATAATAACCTGCATGTTAAATAATTAAAAGTAAAGAGACTTACCTGAAGCGCGGCGTATCCGGGGCTCCCTCTTCCTCGCTTCCAACTTCTTGTGACAAATGCGCATGCGCGTCCGCCCGCGCATTTCTCGCAAGAAATGCGCATGCGCGGGCGTCCGCGCATGCGCATTTGTCACAAGAAGTTGAAAACGAGGAAGAGGGAGCCCCGGAGAAGCCGCGCTTCAGGTAAGTCTCTTTACTTTTAATTATTTAACATGCAAGATATGATTTAAAAGGAGGGCGGGCGGGAGGCGGGTGGCGGGCGGCAGGCTGCTACGCTTCGCCCTGGCGTGTCCGTAGCGCTTGCCTGCTTCGCCTACTTCGAAAACTGCGAAGCAGGCAGCGCTACGTACACTATGTGGGCGAAGCGTAGTGTAACGCCCAGGGTTAACACAGACACACACTACTAAAGAAGAAGTGCAAAGAAAGTAGTAAAAAAGAGAGCTCTAACAAATTAGGCCTCATCACAGATTTTCATGTGGAAAGTAATGCCATCTACAAAATCATATCCAAACATTGGCATCTCCTATTGTTAGATAAATCATTGGATAAACATCTGACACAAAAACCCAAGATTGTACACAGGAGGAACAAAACCCTAAGGGACATTCTCTGTACAAGTTATCTACCAGTTGAACCTAAGACTATATCCTGGTTACCTACGAAACCCAAAGGATTTTATAAATGTACCCATTGCAATATGTGTCCTCTGGCCAGCAATGGCATCAAAGAATTTTGCTATAACACTTCAACCACACATACCATCAGGGATTTTATGAATTGTGATTCCAAATTCATATTGTACTGCATCAAATGCTCCTGTGATTTGATCTATATTGGCAGTACCATCCAAGCCTTAAAAGAAAGAATTCAGGAACACGTAAGGGCCATTCGTAAAAATGACAGTAGTTACCCTTTGGCGGTTCACTTCAACACAGCTCATCCCAACAGCTCTTTCTTGAATATCAAGTTTCATGGAATAGCCCAAGCATACAACGATCCTAGGGGTGGTGATCGAATCTCTACTCTTAGGAAGTTGGAAGCCCAATGGATCATACGTCTCCGGGCGGTAGAACAGGGGATCAATTATGACAAAGAACTATATGTGTTTCTCAAGGATTGATGCCACTACTTCTTTGATCGATTCTCTGATCACGTTGTCACATTACCGAACAGTCCCAATAGGGTACACTGCCAATAGGTCTTGTATAAGTGACATCTCTGAATGTACCAGATCTGCTTTATTGTAGTTTATACTTATGTTTTGGAAGTCTTTTCCTGTCTTCCACATTAATAAATGCATGATGTATGTACATGTTTATATAATATAGGACTTAGATTTCTCTATTTGTATTCTAGGAGGCTCATCAATTCTGTCCATTCTGTCTTATTCTCAACCAACAACTAACAACTTCCACAATATTAACAAACTTTGTGGTGCTTGATATAGGGCTCATGATACCAATTACACCCTCTTTAGTTTATCATTCTTCTGGGGGTGGTATTTCCCTTAGGTAGCTTATTCATGAACAGCGCCAAGAAAACTTTACCTTTCTATTTTCACTGTCTGACTCGTGCACATTCTCAATGGTACCACCATCCTTTGACCAAACATTTTTTAGCGAGGTACAATTTTTGCATGAACAACTGCGATTTCTCTTACCAAGACCTACAACACTGACTGTGACTTTTATATTTCTTGAAGTTGTATTTTTAAAACTTTGGTAAATTTTTTTCTTTTTATCCCTGACCATCTCATTATTTTAAAGTGTGTCAGATTTATTGACGTTTTTCATTTTCCCGCTCTAACATGGCGGACACATATACACCATGACCCCTCATAGTCCCTTCTTTACTCTCTTTTACAGGAAGAGCCCCCAGGTGCTTTGTCCTTCTACTATTTTCACGATCGCACTGTATAGAGACCTAGAATACCGAATCAGACACATCCGAATGTGATTTTTATTTTTTTAAGTTTTACCTTCAAAACTTTGGTACTTTTTTCTTTGTATTCTTGACTATTTCATTATTTAAAAGTTGTGTCAGATTTATTGACGTTTTCCATTTTCCCGCTCCAACATGGCGGACACATATACACCATGACTCCTCGTAGTCCCCTTTTCACTCTCTTTGACAGGAAGAACACCCATGTGCTTTGTCCTTCTACTATTTTCTAGATCGCGCTGTATGAAGACATGCAGTCGTCGACCGTGGCTGCTCCCACGGATCGACGCCCGAATTGCTGCTCACCTACTTGGCTTAGAAGTACGTATTAGACTGTACTTTCCAGACAGACCGTCTATAGCGCTAGATCAGAATTATACGTACTGGAGAATGACTCCCTAACTGACTGTTGTTTGCTCCCCTACAGGGACCTATCATAGTACTTCCAGCGCCAACTATTTTTTGTTGCATGTGAGTATTGTGTTAGTTTCTTTACAATACATTTCGCTTGGTTCTCATTACTCGAGGATTGAGAGCATTACGTCAATCCTCCACTGGGTCGAATTGTTCTGGACAACACGCGTTCGCTTTTGATTATTAGAGCGTTCCGTACACTCACAACAATATTAAGATTCATGATGTATCTTTCTATAGCTTCCAATGATCCATTACCCTAGGTTCTTCCACTATGACTAGGGGGACTCTGTACTTACCTCCTGTTCTTTAACCAATTTGAACCGAGCTTAGCACTTATTGAATACTCAGGCACTTATCAGACTAATCTTAGTCCTTATGTCTTTATTTGTCTTTTATAGACAATTGGATGACGACTCCATAAACCGGAATACATTTGCACTATTCACTACGTGTGAAATAGTTAAGGTATGACACACTGCGTTAACCGCGTATGTGATGTTATAAATTACTGATAATATGTCCCACCAGTGACTAATGTTCTTGCAAACAGACTTCGTGTCTGTTTTTACTTTTACATATACAGGATTGTTGAAGTACATTGTGTCGACCACTGGGCGACGGTTTACAACTTGGACTTTATCCACTTACAATTTGCTTCACCTAGATTTTAAGGTATTTATTATCCCCTTAGGACCTTGGTGACTTTTTATACTCACTTAAAGCGCAAATGTTATGACTTTACTTCACAGGGATTTCTATCCACTCTGGCTTTTTGCCCTCTGAATTATCTGTTGAATGTCTCACGTCCCTTCACACTGTTTTTGGGACCTCTTTTTTCACATCCGTATTGATCTTCTTGTGTAACTTTGTAACTTTCTAGATCACACCTTCTTTCACTGGGGATTCGAAGGAAACAGTAATACTCTGACTTTGCTAACTCACTGTTTCAATATATCTTAGCACCTATTCCTTCTGGATTTTAAGGAATTCTTTCTGTTGCCTTTGATGCACAGATATTTGTACATAGACCCATATGTTCAACAAATGTTAATTTCTGTTTTTTTCTTTGTGGAAATTGCATTTACAGCCTTGATAAAGTTACATATTGTAACGAAACACGTGTCGGCTGTCCTGGATTGTTTCCCCAATGGGGTGGCGACTTTGGATTGTTTCCCCCTACGGGGCTCTTGTGTTCTCTGGCCTTTTTTCAAATATCTATCCTGAGAAACCTTCAGGACCAGATCTTCATATTGGGTCATTACTCTGTATATTGTGCATTCTAAAGGAGACATTTGAGTATTAAAATTGTGTTTCTTAATATTAAAATTGTGTTTCTTAATTCTGTATAGTGTATGAAGAATTAGTTTGAAACCACATAGAGTGTGCTGTATATTTAAGAGACTTTATTGTAATCTATAGTATACTTTCATCATCATTTTTGAGACTGCATTTGATGTATTTTAAAACCATTTACACCACATCAAACTGTGCGGATACTAACTACACAAATCATGTTTGTACATTGATGTTCCTTTGGGTTCTTTTCAATGAGCTCTATATGACATATATGGTCTTTTGCTGAGGGGACAGTACTGATCATATGTAAAGTTACCTATGGTTGTACTTTGACATTGCAACTTTAACGTTAGAGTGCCGGGGTAGTTCGAAAATACAAAAAGTGTTGGATTGTGTCAGGGTAAAAATTACTATTTCCCATTACTTAACTTATAATGCGTTGTAATGACATGAGTTGTACTGGGATGTGTTGTAATGGCATGCGTTGTAGTGACATGCGTTGTAATGGCATACGATGTAACGGATGTTGCGTTGCAATGACTGTGTTGTAAAGGTAGTGCGATGGCGTTGTAATGGTTGTTTCCCACATCACACATGCACACAAGGGCAGGTACCACATAAATCATAAAGTGATAATATTACAAGATGCATACATATATTGTGGATACACATGCATAACCACAATACAAATATATCAAAATCAAACGACAGAGAACACACAAGCTTTACTTATCACATGTGCAGGGGCCACTTACACAGCACAATGCAATTCCTATATTACTGTGTGGAACTCACATACATAGCATTTAAACATAACAAACATGCACAGAGGTCACAGACACACACTCACTGCTTGTCACACAAATATCCCCACATTCCCAGAAACATACACGTGTCACATACATACCCCACCCCCACAAAAACTTAAATACATGCACACACACAGACACACACAAAAAAACATGAACTAATATTTATTCTGGAGAAGCCGTCGAAGAGGATGCCAGACCTGCTGAAGGCCAGTGTGAGGCGTAATTACAGTAGGACTCAGAGCATTACTTAAAAAATCATTGAAGCTTGAGCTACACTACGCAACTGGCTAATTAGGAAGAAGTCTACATTTGTTGTCAGAGTGCGCCCAAACATCCCTGTATGTTTTTGTTTTATATGTTTCAGAGCAGTGTCAGCTGTTGTGCAAGGCTTAAAGGGAAAAAGCGCTATGACAGGGTCAATGCTGGCTGTATCATAGCGATTCTTTTTTTTCTTCAAGCATGTTGCACAGCAGCTCAATTGCAGTGCAACATGTAAAAAAACATTGACAAAGCCAATGTATTTTGCATAAGACTAAACCTATTGGCTTTGCCAGTGCATGTTCGATATAAACCCACTTTACCAAGATAAAATCCACCTTAAAAAGTCAGGTGGGGTGGGGGAACGCTGCAGTCCACTCGTTGAGTGGGAAAAAAGCCGTTACTCTCCCTTAGAATCTCATGTTGAGAAGAAAAGATGCAGGGATGGTTAATTGTTATGGTAATGTGTTGTTTAGTTCTCACCCCTTACCAAGCAAACATTTCCCAAGACAAAATGGAGGACCTTTTCTCAGTCCTCTATCTATAGTCTGCCCAGACACATGTAATATTAATTAATAACAAATAAGTCCATGATCACGCTTCTCCAAATAGAACAATTCACGACAGCCTGCTCACACGATCTTCTTGAGGCACCTTTCTTTGTTTCCAAAATGCAGCGATCATGGAGCGGACGCTCACACGGCCGTGCTGATACCCTGTTCCCACTGCCAGAAAGGAGCGGTGTGACACTGCCCCCAGTGCTCTCGTGAGTTTGGCACGCTCCTCACAGTGGCCCCGCCCTGACGTGCAGGACTCCCCCTTGCAGTCAGAATAATGCGTTTTTTGTCAGAAAAAGGACCATAGAGTCAATACTCACCAAAATCAAAGCTATTTTCAAGTGTGCACACATTACTAGACATATCAATCGATGTAATAAGGTGATAACTTACGAATTGTAATAAATCGTCATGATTCAGACCAATCCATTAATTGGAAAGGTTTGATTCCTAACAAAAAACGCAATACATTTTCACAGTACAATACAGAAAGGCATTGCTTTAGTTTGACTACAAAGCATGCATGTTCTTATCTGTAAGGAGCAGCTAATAAAAGAGGAAGATGATTGTGTGTTCTGGACATATATATTGTTTGAACATTCTATAATTGATTTAGTGCTTTATTATGTACTTGCTATGTTCTTTAAAGGGCTGCATGTTGGAGCAGCAATAAAATGGTATTGCATAATGGTAGCCTCCGGTCTTGTAATGAAATCAGAATTTGTATGTCATTTTTAGCTTCCAAAAACGAGACTATCACTTCTGGAGAGGTACACTGGGACTCAGGAATGAATTAAATGGTGCCTATGTATGACACCGAGAAGAAAGGAAGAGCTATAAACAAAATCTGACTGGTGTTTGTTGAAAGGAAATACTTCCTAAGAGTCAAACATGGCCGGGGTACAAGTGGGAGTTCTGTGGCACATTTGCAATAACTGGCTTTGTCACAGGTCTGCTGGCCTTTCACGGTCACGAGACTGACAGACTCAGCCCGCGAGACCCTCCTCTAGCCGCACTGCTGGCCTTCGAGTGGCACCTGCTCTATATGACATCTCCAGGGAGTCTGAAGGTGACTTCCACTGTGTGATCCACCTGTCTAGATTTCTCTACAGGGCTTGAAACGAGACTGGCCCTCTCCATCACAAGTCTCGACCAGCCTACAGGGTTGCGAGAGATACCCAGAGAGTTGACGGGCCAGTGAGTGACCCTGTCTCAAATCGACTTATCTTTCTGAAACACCTCTCCAAAGATGCTGGAGTGTCGCAGCCTTCTCTCCAGCCTGCAGAGACAGTTCTCTTGCGAACTTCTCAATTTTTCTCTAGGCCAGATCACCTCTGGAGAAGGGAAAGCGAAAGACGGCCTGGGAGCTGAGGTGACGTACAGGCAGAGCGAGGAGAAGTAGCAAGACAGGTAGGCGTGCAGTGTGTACTCTCATACCTGGAGCAGGGAGGGCCTAGAAATTATTAAACCTGCCAGGCTGCTGTTTCCCGGCAGAGGTGGGCGGGCTCGGGCCAAGTGTCACGTTATGCAAATCATCGTAGGGCTTGTGCAGGAAAGGCCGATGCTGGAATTCTCCATGCCTGGGCGGGATCGGGCCCAGATCAGATGACCCCCTTGCACACCTTGGTACTAAGGTATAAATGTAGAGAGAGGGAGTGGCACACAAATAGCAATTCTGCATCTTCAGCTAAACACGGGAACCTTGGATCGGGCTAGTCCTGTCCGACTGCATGTAGCCTTCGCGTACGGGCACTTCCAAGTGACCGTGCCACCGTCTTCAGCCCCCCTCCTTCGTGGATTTATATATTGTTTTTTCAGCACGCCGGATCAGAACAGGTACAACAGTTTTAAGACCTTTGTGATACGTGGGTGGCTAAGATATTTATTTAGCGCACCCTGCGAATGGACTGAAAGTGATCCAAAATGTGAGATGGTAAACGCAGGCTAGTAACTGGTTGATGTGCCCAGGATCAAGGAAATTCGTGAGTCGTGGTCGCTCGATTACAAGCATTGGCATAGCCAATAGGTCTCGCCTTTGGGACCTTATAAGTGTTTAGCAATGCAACAGTTGCATAACTAAATACTTATAAGGTCCCAAAAGCGTGACCTATTGGCTATGCCAAGCGGCCGCGCAAGTGAAGGCATCTCGATTAAACATCAAAGCGGCCGTGCGGCCACGAAAGTGAAAGTAATCGAGGTCTTGCGCGGCACGCGCGCCCGCGCACATGCACTGTAGCTCTAGGCTGGCCTGGTACCACTTTTTGGAGCTCTCTCAAACAGTCTCGCCAGACCAGCGCATGCGCTGGGTCAGGCGAGACCTAAAAAAGGGCGCTTTCTGAACCAAGCGCTACCTTTTTGCCAAATTTGGTGTAATTCCGTTCAGCAGTTCGGGCTGGAGCCGTGTCTACAGTTTCCTATGGGAATTAACATGGAGAAAACATGTTTTGGGACCCCCCTTTTTTCTCAGCCCCCGCTTGCCGAATCACCCCAAAACTTTCAGGATAGGAGCTGACCGGAGCGCCCCACTAGTTTTAAAAATTTCGCGATGATTCGTCATCCGGCGCCAAAGTTATTGCGAAAAAAATTAAACGCTTTTCCTATGGAAACTAGGTCCTAACTATAACTACCTACTGGCGACCGCCAGTAGGTAATATATATATAAATATAGCAAACACATAAAATATTAAAAAAGCAAACCACTTTAATTAATATCAAAAAGTAAACCTAAAACATTTTTTCACAATTTAATAAAAATAGTTTACAAACAAAAAACATAACAAATTATAAATATTCTTCTAAAGAAACAAAAACATAATTGTATACATTAAAAGAATATGAAAGAAATTATTACAAATTAAAATTAATACATATACATTTCCCACTACAATTGAAACAAAAATAAACACATTCTTATACTAATAATATATAAAATGTACTACTCCTACCTCACACAACACAACAGTAAAAATATTGTTACATCACACAACAGTGAAATTTACTACTCTTACTCCAATAAATACTAAATTAGATAAAATATTATATTGCAGAGTACTAAAATGTACTATTCCCACTACAATATATACAACACTAGTAAAAGTTTTAGATTTCAGTGACTTAAAGTTTTAGATTCCCACTCCAGTAACTGTGACAGGTGGGAAAGCGTTGTATTGCGGCGGGGTAAATTGTACTATTCCCACTCCACTGTGTGTAACAGTAGGGAAAGTGTTCGATTGCGGAGGGGTGAAATCTAATATTCCCACTCCAGTCAGTGGAACAGTAGGGAAAATGTTGGATTGTGGAAGGGTAAAATTTACTCTTCCCACTCCAGTCAGTGAAACAGTAGGGAAAGTCAGTGGTGTAACGAAAGTTGAGGGGGCACCCCTGCAAAGTACATGGAAGGGGCCCCCCTTCGGACTCACTCAGGAGCTTTCAGGCCAGGGTACAGTGCTGCCGGGGCCCTCTGGAGCTCGGCCCTTCTGTGGTAAAAGTAGCACTTAATATATTTTTCCATTCATTTATTCGTTCATTCATTTATTCATTCATTCATATTTGTTTCTGAGCACCTGGAACAAAGGCTCGCTGTCAAACAAAAAAAGTCATAGGAAATAGATGTAAGCTAATGTATAGTGGTGAGTGGGCAGCTCTCCTCTTTTGTTTAAGAGACTAAAGAACATTGTCAATGTCTTAGCAAAAGACTCTCTACTCACCAGTCCAAGCATCACTGAATTCAAGAGTCCCAGGCTGAATTATCACCCCGGCATCTCTAAGCCATAGCTTATTTACAAGGAGCACCACTTTAACTAAAACACGATAGTCCTAGTGCCCCTGAAATTCTTCACCTGTCAAAAGGAGAGCATCAATAGGCTATGAATTCTTGGATGACCCCGCTGGGTCAAGTAATAAGTGCTGAAATATCAGAGGAGGAGGAAGCTCTATTCAAATGTAAAGCTGGTATGGTTACCGGGCCTTTGAAAACCAGAATGGGTCCTCACTTCACTAAATAAATATCCAAATCACCCCAAAAAAATTTTTATTTACAACTAATTCCTAATGAAAGCATCTGGTAACAGATTCCTTTCGACAAATATATACTTGTACATCAAGGTGTTTAGATGAATTACAAAGTAATTGACGTTGAATGGGGATGAAATCCAAAGTAATCTAAGTTCAATAGATATTAGAAGTTTAAAACGCTGAAAAACGCTAGAGTGTCATATCCTTTGCCTGGAGTTCTGAAAGTATCTGGGTTTTCATTTTGACCAGAACTGGTCCAGTCTAAACAAGTAATGTCTCTGAATAGATGAGTGACATGTAACTTTGCAATTTACTCTACATTCTTTGATGAGCATACCCTAATATTTTTTGGATCATAAAACACTAGAATGTTGATCATCCTGAGGAGAAGGTAACACTACAGCTACTAATTGGCTAAATGCTTAAAGGCACTGGCCCATTGTCCAATCCAGTTAGGTGATGTAGAGATCTTTCTACAGCAGAGATGACTGAAGCTTGTGGAAAGAGAAAACTCCTCCCTGGCACAAAGACTTAGTGCTGCACATGTAGGAAAGCAGAAAGGGGAGAGGAGCAGACCCCTGTAACCCTCAGCTCTACAGAGAAAATAGTGCCATTAGGAGAGAGAGGTCTGAAATCAACGAGACACTCCTCTGGCAACATAACTATTCTGAGGTCATTACTACATAAAGCCTCAATAAAATCATTGTGCTGAACCTTCTTGGAATACTTACTGTGGTAGAGGAGGCCACTCCAATGGCTCATGGGTGCTGTATAAATGGTAGTAACAGCTTAGCATGACATGGCCTGATGCCACTATACTAGGAAAAACATTGAACAAGCAATAGGTAAAAAAAGCCCATTCCACAGGGGAAATCGCTGCACAACCACTGGGCAAAATTATAACAGAACTATAACTGGGGCGAAAAAGTGAACAGGGCACTAAAGATGGGCAACTTATTATAGTCAATCCATGCATCGATTTGGTGGTTAAATTATGTTACTGTGGGATTAAAATAATTAATATTTTTCATGACATCAGTTGCTAAAATGCATTCAAATCTTACTGTAACTCTGCAATTGTAACCTGCAGGGGTGGCACACCTTAAAGTCATATTGAAATCGTAATATAATTCATGGAATACATTGAAGGTTATTCTCATCTTGATTGGTCAATCCATACATACCATGACTTATTAATAGAACAAAGCGGTACAAAAGGGGGTGGTGATGGACGGAGCATCAGTACCAATCAAACACTCACACCCAGTAAACAGATCTGGGTTTGATCCTGCACCGTTCTTTAGCCCACTCTGCCACCCCAGTTCAGACATGGCCATATGCAAATCAGTCTGACCCTGTGCCTCATGGGAACAGTCCAGCCCGAACTGCCAAGCCATGCCTTCCCTGGACCGGAAACAAGCTTCCTAGGACCGGTTTCTGGCATTTCAGCCGTCTTCAGCCAGGCTTGCTTGAATCCAGTGGCAAAGTGAGCAAGGGACTCACGTCTGAGCATACCCTGCCAACTTATGGCGAACAAAGCGGTACAAAAGGGGGTGGTGATGGACGGAGCATCAGAACCAATCAAACACTCACACCAAGTCAACAGATCTGGGTTTGATCCATCACCGTTCTTTAGCCCACTCTGCCACCCCAGTTCAGACATGGCCATATGCAAATCAGTCTGACCCTGTGCCTCATGGGAACAGTCCAGCCCGAACTGCCAAGCCATGCCTTCCCTGGACCCGAAACAAGCTTCCTAGGACCGGTTTCTGGCATTTCAGTCGTCTTCAGCCAGGCTTGCTTGAATCCAGTGGCAAAGTGAGCAAGGGACTCACGTCTGAGCTGGGGTGGCAGAGTGGGCTAAAAAAAAAAACGGTGATGGATCAAACCCAGATCTGTTGACTGGGTGTGAGTGTTTGATTGGTTCTGATGCTCCATCCATCACCACCCCCTTTTGTACTGCTTTATTAATAGAACAGGCGAATGTAAAACGTATTACTAATTAATTACTCTCCAGTGGAAAATTGTGTATTTAAACTATTCAATGGAATGAGAAATAGCCATATTTTTTCCTGTAAGAGATCAAGTACTACGAAATGGCTGCGATTAGAAGATCATCAGCATCATTTTGCTGGTAACACGCCAGCTATGTTCACAATGAAGTTAATTGCTCTTTAGAAGGACATAACATGAGAGATCCTCAAGGTTCCATCAAGTGTGAGATATCATTAACAAAACTGTCCTGGTTCTCTATAGAATCATCTCCCTACCAACCCTAAAATTGTGAAAATATTTTGAAATACCTTTAGTAAAAAGATCAAAGAAATATCTTAGGGGCATCATTAGGACTAGCATCCTAATGCCAATATAGACCCGGAACTTTGAGTCAGGAGATAATACCGCATTTAATATTACCACACAATGTAACACTGAATGTGATATAGGGATAAATCCATGAGATCAATCATGATGTAACATGTTCACATAAAATGGGATAGACTTCACAACTGCATTCAGACATCGACGTTGTAACAACGATTTCCACGTTATTACTCATTCCAGATAGGAAACTTTAAAAGTCATTTAAAGGTGAAGTAATACCACTCATATCGCTAATCCCGAATGGATTATTATCACACCTTTTTATTGGGCCACTTACACTGAGGGCCTATGTGCCTTCCCGTAGTAATCTCTTCAATAAACAGTTCCTTAGTGTTTGTATTTAAGTCTGATGTAATTTTGGAAATGATCATATATTGATTGAATAAATTACTACTACAGTTTCTTGTCAATGTTTAGACTGTTTTGTACTGTCATATATCTGAGCTGAAAGGGAGTTATTAAGTTTGCACTTTGCTCTTTTCTCCATAGGTGCCTATTTTGTATGTATTCTTGGTAGATGCGCCCTCTGGCAGCACATAAAAGCTCTTGCGACATACCTCCTGCTCTTTTACATTCCTACCTATATCTCCCCAGATAGTTTGGTTGATCGTCGGGATGTTTTAATGAGGGCAGTCTTTCAGATATATATTTGTGGTTTTTTCAGATCACAGACTGCTAAGGCAGTCTTGAATTTTACTGGGTCATGTTAATTATAGCAGTGGTCACGCGCCGCCAGTATGCTAAAATATTAAGTTTGCAAACTGGGGTTATCTGGTCATTTCCTGTTATCATGACCTTGTACTAAGTCGCCGTATATAACAATTCCACCACCAAAAGGGTCTGGGTAATTTGGGATTCACAATGATATGTGATTGTTTTAACCAGAAATGTGTGAATCTTTCCACGCAGCTCTGCAACTTTGGTTGAAATCGAGATATTGCAGATTCATACGAACTGGATGTATACACTACAAAGGCTGTGATGAAAGAGGAAGCTCAAAGCAGGCACTGCCCAAATAAACAAAAAACTCTCTGTGTTCAGACAGTGTATCAGTCTATTTTGCTCCCCACCCCATTGCCTCCTTCTCCTTGAATTCCCTCAGCTCCACTCTCCAACAGTGCATCTCATCTGTCCATAGCCCTCTCTGACATACATTACATTTTGTTGTAGTGCTCAGTTTCAGTATAAACATCAGTCATCAGTGTTCTCTAGACATTTTATGTGTTGCCTAAAAACTGCTGGATGCACTAGGAAGTTCACATGCTTTTATACCAATAGTTATTTTTAAACATAGCGCCCCCCCCCACCACCAGGGCCGGAGGTGGGGGAGGGGGGTTGGGGGTGCCGCCGAGCTCTTTGCCAGGGACGGTTTTCGGCTGATTTTGTTACAGGCCGATTTTGCAGCTATGCTGCAAAAACGGCCCTGTAACAAAAACGGCCCCCAGGGGCCCAAAACCGGCCCCCACCCGTGATTGCCCGGTGCTTGCTACGGCCAGTCCGGCCCTGCCCACCACCAAAGTAAGCGCCAGGTGCGGATGCACGGGTCACACCCCCCCTCCCCCTACAAGCCGGCCCTGGAGGTAAGAGCATCTTAACAAAATGACTATCTAGATGCCATCAATCCGTCCTTCTGGAAATATGCTACTGTGTTAGCAAAGAAAAAAGAAGAGCTACCATGGTCTGTCAATTAACACAAATCTAAATATTGCCTCAGAGCTTTGCATACATTTTAAGAACCCTGCAAATTCGACTAGACTGTCCATTCACTTAAACAAGAGGCCTGAGAGGAGAGCTTTCAAAACGTCTGCCTTTTATGATGTGTGTTAATATCGATATTGACACAAAGGACATTTAACAGTGGGAACGTGACCTTTATTGTCTACGCACTCGCTCCCAAATAATAATATTATCGCAACTATTATAAATGATCATCACACACAACCTGAGTACTGTGCTGAGGGGCCCCCTGCAGCTCGGGCCCCCCGCACCGCGGGGGCCTGTGTTACGCCCCTGGGGAAAGTGTTGGATTGCGCAGGGGTAAAATGTATTATTCCAACTCCAGTGAGGGCAAAGTAGGGAAAGTGTTGAATTGCGGAAGGGTAAGATTTACTATTCCCACTGCAGTCGGTGCAACAGTAGGGAAAGTGTTGGGTTGTGGATGGGCAAAAATATTTACCTACACAATTAACATAATTAATTATCAAATAAATAATTAACATTAATTACCAATTAATGATTAATTAATTAAAAGTTAATTACTTCCCAACCTATACCCCTATAAACCCCACAACCCACATATAAAATTTACATTACAAAAAATATTTGCACTATTAACATAATCAATTATCAATCAAATATTTAATATTAACAATTCATTATTAATTAATTAAAATTAAATTACTTCCCACCCTAAACCCCTATAAACCTCACAACCCACAGATGAAATAAAAAAATAATTAATTACACTATTAACATAGTTAAATATTAATTAAATAATTAATGTATTATAAATAAATTACTTCCCACCCTGTACCCCTATAAACCCACAATCCGCTACGGTACTAAAAATAAAAAAATGACTTACATTTAATAACTGAAAAAAGAGAGAGAGACCCTTATGCCAAACCAGGGGAATAGGGTACTACTTAAAGGTAGAAGGAGTTTATCCCTTGGTAGAAAATGTTGTCAGATCACTCGGTGGAATGCTTGAGCGCACAAACGAAAAATGTGTTGCCCCTGCGTTACACCCTCTCACCACAAACAATGCAGCCCATATGGTAGAGCCTACAGTTACATATACAACACAAGTATATCAGCAATAAAATATTTTATTTTGATTAAAACATAACAAATCACAATCTCATAAAAACCCTATAAAAATCACAACAGTACAGATATCAAGTTCATATACAAAAGACATTAATTTTACCAACCGCAAAATCATATATATATGTTTTCTTACTCCAGTATTGGAACTTTCATAGATTCACATGCTTGAATCAGAGTAGCTAGCAGTATGTAGCACATTTTATTCTGCATCCACATGAACGTATGCAAGAGTGTGCTTTAAATTGTCAATCTGTAGGGAGGAATAGCTTTACCTGAAACAACCATAGAACCCACAATTGCTAAATATTCCATGCTTAACCTCTATAATTGTAAACACCACAGAGAATAATTAGTCCTTTTGGAAACCACTATATTATAAACCTCTACACAATGAGAAATTCATTTATAAGAAAATGTGCACATTCTTACAGTATAAAGGAAGGAGGGATGAAAGAGAGAGAGAAACATCACTGGAAAAGGTTCCTCAGCACTGCCTGTCCCACTGCCACATCTTTGTTAGCGGCTGCATCCAGGCAGTAATGCCTGGTGAGGGTGCGAGTACTCTTCCAGGTAGCAGCCCTGCATATATTCTGGATAGGTACTCCAGCAAACAACGCAGTGGATGTAGATACTGCTCTCGTCGAATGAGCACGCACTTGTGCTCCCAAAGGTTTCCCTGCTGCTTGATGGTAATATTGGATTGCACTTGAGATCCATCGAGCAATCTCCCTTTTGGAAAGCCCTTTCCGGGTGTACTGAAGAGCAAAAAGAGCGGTGACAATTTGTGAATAGCTTTTGTTCTTTGTAGACAAACTTTCAGACAACGCTGGATATCCAGCAAATGAAAAGTCCTTTCCGCTGCAGTAGTCGGTTGAGGGAAGAATCTTTTAAGGATAAGAGGCCCATTCAAGTGAAAGTCTGATGGGACTTTGGGTATAAACTTTGGATTAGTACGATGGACTATTCGATCCTCTTTAAACTGTAGAAAAGGTTTCTGTATAGCACCAGGAGAAGAGCCACCTTCCAAGCCAGTAACTTAAGGTCCCGCCTGTGAATGGGTTCAAAGGGATGTTTCATGAGTTGCGATAATACTATATTCAGCTGCCAGAGAGGTGGCGGAGGCTTAACTGGGGGAAAGGTACAAAATAATCCTTTCATGAACTGTTTTATGATTCTCTCCGACCATAACGATGGTCCTGAGGACGTCCTCCTAAAATGGGATATAGCAGCTAGATGGACCTTTATTGACGCCTGTGCTAATACAGATTTTAAGAATCTCATGAGATGCAGATCTTAGAGAATGAACATTAGACTCCTGGCACCATAAACAGAATCTTCTCCACTTCATCCTGTACATCTTATTTATACTCTGTGCTCGGGCATTTGAGAGAATATTCCTGCATTCAGATGGTAGTTTTAGATGTTGAAATTCACAGTGTTCAGGAGCCATGTTGCTAAACGTAGTGACTTGGGGTCTGGATGAAGAACTTGACCCTGCGACAACGTCAAGAGAAATGGAATGGGCTGAAGGAGAATCGGTTGTGTCTCCCACAGGAGTAGAAGCGCTGTGAACCAATGTTGTCTGGGCCGCCATGGGGCTATCAGGAGCATTCTGCACGGCTCTCTCTTGATCTTCATGAGAAGACGTGGTAGGAGGGGAATCGGCGGCAATGCGTAGGCAAAGACGCCTGACCATGCCATCAAAAACGCATTCCCCAGGATCCCTGTTGGTGACGCCAACTTGCACAGACGAGGCATTTCTTGTTCTGAGCCATCGCAAAGAGGTCCACTGTTGGTTTGCCCCATTTTAGAAATATACTGTGTAGGGTTCCCTGATTGATATCCCACTCGGGGCAGGTTGACTTGAGTCTGCTTCATGTGTCTTCCTTGACATTTTGATCCCCTGGAAGGTGTCTGCCTTCAGCGAGATTCCGTTTTGAACAGCCCATCTCCAGATTCCCTGGGCCTCCTGAGACAGGGGAAGAGATCTTGGGCTGCCCTGCTTATTGAGATAATGCATTGATGTTATGTTGTCTGTCCTGATCAGCACAGCCGAGTTCCTTATCCTCTGCAGAAAAGCCAGCAATGCTAATCTCACTGCCCTGAGCTCCAGTAAATTGATGTGAAGTTGTTGGTCTTGACTCTGTCAACATCCACTGACCCGGAATTCTTGCAGGAAAGACCCCCATCCTTCTAGGGAAACATCTGTGGTGATGACCTGTGGAGCCAGCACGGTGAGAAAAGAAAGACTGACAGAAATATTTTAACGTTGGGTCGACCAAGACACGGCCTGGATCATACCTGGCGTGTTTGTGATTAAAATCCTCGAAGGATCCTACTGCGTGACGCCATTGCCGATCCAGTTCCTCCTATAATGGACGCATCCTTAACAGGTAGAAACGGACGAGAGGGATGCATGAAGACATTGTCCCCAGGAGTGACTTGTAGCGGTGTACTGAAAGTGACTTTCTTCTTGCGAATGCTTGGGACAGAGAGATTTATTTCTGCTATCTCTCAAGAGAAGGAAACCCCCTGTTTATTGTGGTGTTCAGAATTGCCCCTAAGTACGTAATGCTCTTGGATGGATGGAGAGATGATTTTTCCTCGTTCAGAGTCAGGACTAATTCAGCAAACGTCTGGTGTATGCCACCATGGACAAGCTCACGGTGGGAGCCCAACCCAGCTTGCCTGCGTAGGCCCCTCCTCTATGAATCAATCAATTGTTTCCATGCAAGGTAGTATCACCATGAATATTCTTTTTCCCTTACCCAATACATTCGCCAAAGCGATTCGGGTTTAACTATCCAAATCGGCATTTTTCCTTCACTTCGTCTGCACACATTTACCTGGCAGAATTTAATTGATTGATTGTTTTAGCTACAGTTCAGCTGTAGCCCTTTGACTCGGCAGTGAGGCCTTGTGATGCTGTCCTTGAACACACCTGTCAATCATCATCAAGCTCCCAGCTGGAGCTTTGGCCTAGAGTACTTAAGAGCTCATTTCTCACTTGCTCTGCAACCAGAAAGCAGTGTTTCGTGAGGACTCCGTTTTACCAGAATACAATCATTTTTTGGTGAGTTTTACCATTGTCCCCTGATCATACCACTCTCAAATCAACTTTCGGTTTCTTAGGGATTAATTTTCCCCTTTATCTTGTTTTCCTTTAGATCTTCTGTGCATGTCATTTCACAGTTGGTAAGATTTTAGAATTATTCCAAGCTATTGTGTCTTACTCACTTCTGAGTTAGCACTTACAAATACCTTATTTTTCACAGACATGTTGCTAGAATAAACCAACCCCTTCAATCAATTGCCTTGACCGCCCTTGAAATTCTAGGGTGAGTCTATAATACAATTCCTTGATTTAATTACTTTCGAACAATGGGAACTTGAACACTCATTATTATAATACTCCTTCCCATAGGTGGCCTCTCCTCCTCCACAGTCCTGATGAAGACCCGCTTGTGACACTTCACCAAGCGCCCATAGGGTTGAAACGTCGACGATCTATTTTGACACAGATTGCAGGACATAGTCGCTATCAACTATATAATTTGTTTAACGTACTTGTCACTGCTTCTTGAATTTGGCCCTCCCAAACAAACCGCATCCCCCCACAACCACCTCACTGCACTGTGTATCTATATCACCACTGAGCACTACTATCTCACCATTGTGTATCACTATATGAATTTTGAAGTGCAAAAATTCTGCAGTGTATTTTTGTTGTATGTAATTTGGTTTGCATAACGAATGCTATCAATTCTGATACATAAATTAATGAAAAACCCCTTTTCTGTGTTCTTGTTCCTTCCCCCATTTGCTTTAGAAATGTTCTGGCTTTCAGAAATGTATCATATGTTATGCTGAAGTAACTATGGCTAACCGCAATACGCATTGTTTCTACCCAAGGGAACCATTGTTCTTTATATATCAAATACCCAGGTTCCTAGGGACACAGGGTCACCCCATTTTGTTAATATATAATTCAGTGCAGGTGCTTCCTGCGAGGGTACTTTTACTCTCACTTTGTGTGTTCTTTGTGAAGGCATTTCTTTCTAATTACTAGTTGTGTATGAAAAAGTTTTTACAGCATGTCTGATAGAGAAACCCTAACATACACAGAAGAATATATTGCTAAGCTCATACAAGACCAGGGTGCATCGAACTTCTTGTTGGGTGAGAATAACATCACACTAAATTCCTCCCTCAATGAAAAATTAGCTAAGATAGAGAGACTAGAGAAAAAATTAATTTGCTCCCGCCTTCATGGCCACATTTTGACCAAATATTTGCAGGCAAACATAATACCGAAGGGACTCCAGGTTCGTAACGAACCGGCTATTTTTATTGATGTTCCTAAATGTAGAGAAGGCTTCAGTTTTGTGGCGAACAATTGCTCTAGGCACTGGATGGTGCTAGGGATAGAAACGGCAATTGAGTACGTTAAAAAACTCATACAAGATATTACTATTCTCAAACAAGAGATCCTAGATGATAACGCACTCTCAGGTGCAAAAGAGGCCCTAGAAAGAGCGGAAAAAACTTTGGCTGAGTTCCACACCATCACGCTCAGTAAAAATATATCCGCAACTACGACAAAAAATTCACTTACCCGTACCTATCTGATGATTATTACCAACAGGACAGCCAGGGCTTCTACACAAATAGAAGTAGGCAGGGCCCTAGACGCTTTACCAATTTCTCTGACTCCTCAGTTGGTAGTGGTTCTGATTCAGATACAGAGAGACCTAGCACTAGTTACCAAAATAACCAGGGGGCACATTTTTTAGGGGAAGGTCTGAGACCTCAAGGCAGGGGCAGGGGGACAGGTCAAATATGGGACCGCCCAAAGGGATGGAACAAAGGGAGATACAACCCTCAGAACAACCAGCAGTTCAACCCCCAGTACAATCCCCAATTCAATCCACAGTTCAACCCCCAGTTCAATCCCCAGAACCCACAGCCCAACCAGCCGGTGTCGTACTTTGGTATTTGGGACCCCTGTTTATTCATGTATTAGCAAACCGCGATTGGTCAATGCGGTATGTACAAGCGCTTTGCATAACGTCCCATTGCCAAATTCACTATGTATTCGTTATTATACATTGACTCCGTGGGTTCCATCTTGGAGCGGTGGCCATCTTGTCATTGCCCTCACATAGACAAACACATTATAAGCAAGTACGGGCCTTCAGAATACATATACTTTCTGCTTGACTTCTCCATGACCTGGGCAGCTGGTCTCCGCTGCCCCAGGTCAGTCCGGTCTCACGAGCTCCCCTTCCTCCGGCCACCTGTGATTAGCATCAGGGCTTGACACACCATAAAGTCCTTTCATCGCACACAAGCCTCCGGCTAATCACTTTCGCACCTGCTTGTTCCTGCTTTATGGCCTGTTTCTCAAAACAGGAGATGCTCATGTTTATTGGAGTCAGTTGATATCTGATGTGGGATCTGAGCCTTGCTGGGTAAATAATTGCGGGCTGGCTGAACTGAAATGTGAGATTGCAATCATGACTCTGCTTGTTCTTTGAAGTAAAATATGTGAATGACCAACTGCAAGAGAAGGGCGGTGTTGCCCAGAGCGTAATATGCATTATAAAAGAGAACACTGGTTTCTCTTCTGGAGACTGCCTCATTCAGTTGCTAAGGCTTCTGTGCGACGTAGTCTCACTCATTTGAGTTTAATAAAGATGTCTTTTCATATTTCAGCTTCTGTTGCCAAGTTCTTTGTGATGTTATCAAGATATGCAGACTTTTATAATACCACATCAGGAAGTACTCGAAGTCATAGGGTGCTACCCCTAGCACCTCTGGAGTCTCAAAAATTGGAGTACTTCAGTTTGGCGCCCACCAGCTGGGCCTCATCAGAGAAGTGACTTTCTGTGGGAGTGATCTTGTCAGGAGACTGAAATCTACTGGAAGGACAGAACGGGATTCTACCAAGAAGGTACTCTGTGCACAGGGATTCTGGAGATTCTTTGATTGTGTAGTCCGGTATATTTCTGCTCTTCCTGATTTTGATCCTCCACATGATGTCACTCAAAAGGTGAGAAAAAGAACCCTTTTGGCGTGAGTATTATAAAAGACGTTTGGGCATGTAGAACTTGACAATTAGAATTTGGATAACCTTTTTGATTATTAAGAATAAGAATTAAGTATAAGTGGGTCTCTCCCAGTCCTTTGGTTCTTTGGGTCTTTAATTTGGTTATCGCAATTACCAAAGCTGAGGGGTTGGTTTCTTGGTTTCTGATTTGGTCATTGCAATTACCAAAACCGAGGGTCTCGCATATTTGCGAGTTTATTGGTAGAGATAAACCCTTGAAGTTTGAAGCTAGAATAGTGAGCTATAGATGCCTGATCTTAGCAAATTGGGAAATGTAGCTTTTGGTTTGTATAGGTTTGGATATGCGAATTGCAATTTGCGTAGGCAGGTAATGAGGAGATATTTCTCCATTTAGTTTTGATTATAATACTTGCGTTTTCCGCAGCATTTTTGGCATGCCTGTTTGTAAGCTCACATGGAAAAATGTGTTGCTTTTTGTTTTGAAAGGTACCATAGTGTGGGAAATATCTAAATAGGTTAGATTTAAAAACATATTTCTTCCTTGGTGATTTTGTATCCCCAGGGAATTAAAATATGACATAATACAAAACAAGGATCCTTCGTTCTGCGCAGTTTCACGAATGAAGATATGCACAACGATTTTGTGTGGTGTTCTGCTAGGCAGAGCTAGTGAATTGAGCGCATTCACTACTTCTTGGACATGCATCTGTCTGTGGGGCTGTTCATGCAGCCTTTTGGAACACTATTGAAAAGCGTTGCTTGTAAATATGACCTACAACCAGTATTTGCAAATGGTTTGTTTCAAGTATAGTCTGTGAGCTGTTCTTTCTTTCTGTCATGCGTATTGATTTGTAAGTCAACTGTGTGTTTAAATGTCTGTGTTTTTTTTATCATTAGTGCAACTTCTGTAAGTAAATTGCGACGGCGCTATTTATGAAAAATGGCTAAAGCGCGCTGTATTGTCTGTTTAACCCCTTTCTGTTTATGTCTGAAATGAGCTCAATATGTGTTTGTGGGTCTTCTGATGTTTCCAGTCTGTTAAGCAAATTGTTGGTTAATTAATATCAAGTACAAACTTAGAAAAGGAATCCAGAAATGAACCATGTGATGTGCTAAAATAGCTATATGGTGCTCTTTAATTTATAGAATGAGCAATTGTGCACATATACAAAACTGCCGTTAAATGCTTAAAGGATAAAATTAGAAACACATTCAATAGATATAAATCAGGCCCCCAAAAACGAAATTATCTATTTTTGCAAAAGTAAATAAATTTACATCATTTTCCTTAGATGCATTGTATTAGATGTTCACAGGCAAACTTTTCAGCTGCAGTATATTTGATAGGAATGCTCCTTCAGCCAGCACTTTCCCAGTTAAACACGGGTGGAATTTGGCAGAACCGTCCTTTTAAATGAAAGTGGCGCAAAAATGTGACGCGTTTCAAATTGGGCTTATGCACTTAGGCTTGTGAGTTAAATGTGTCCAAAATGATAGGCAAGGGATGCAGCTTGTTTTTTATACATGGAATTATCACAAAAACGAATAATTGGGATTTTTTAAAAGAAAATTATTAATCATGGGAAAAATTATTTTAAAAAAAATAAGTGCTTTTCAAAATCGTTTTTTGATATTTATAAAGCTTAATACTCATACTATGACCTCCTAGCATTAAAATTTGATTTAAGTTGTGTTGCATCACTAAAATGACAAGCATTCGCGCGTACAATTTTCCCTTGGCGCAGGCGCAAACAAGCTCATTTTTATACAGTATAAGTTATTATTTCCAATGCCTGACTCATGGGTTATGTAATAGACATTCTGGTAATGCATATTATGCAGGAAAATTGTAGGATATTCATTTTTTAATGCTTAAAATATCAAAGTCGAATTTGGGTAAAATGGACTGTTTCAATTTCATTTTCTTTCATTCAGAGTACTGTTTAAAGTGTCCCAGGCTTCAGTGAATGCATACGTTTAGGTTGTGATATATATTTACAGGTTGTGCCTTCTTATGATTCAATGAGTCAATGTGCCAGTACAAAGGCTTGTTTCAATATCAGGGTTGAAGGTTCTAACTTTAGCTGTGTCTGTCACGATACTACTGAACACGCTATGAAAAACAAGACCTTTTTAAAAAACTTGGGGAAATTAAATAAAATATGGTGTCGCAACCCGCAACTATTTGATGTTAATAAAAAACGGCCTTAATGGAGTTAGCACCCACATAGAGAAAGAGAAATGGAGAATTGTTTTTTGATGAAGGAAAAAGAGGATGTTTGTGAGCAGGTACGTGATGAAGTCAGTAATGATAGAGGGGTGGAGAAATGTAGAACTACGGTTATAGGAACTGGCTAATACGTAGGAAGGAGAAGAACAATTGGGAAAATACAATGCCGTGGAGGGAAGAGAGATGATGAAGGGGAGTAATAAAGACATGAAGAGTAGCGTGAGGAAGGTTGTATTGACGAAGGGAATGAAAAGGAATGTGGTACCGGTTTGAGTAAGTAGGAGGGGAAAGATGAGATTGCAGGTTCTAGCAGTAGGGGTGAAAATATTGTAATTACCTGGTGGGAGGCACTGAGTTTCATATGCTAATATGAAAGGGACGAACAGAGCTTGAATAAAGGCAAATGACTAAATGATGAAGAAAATATCAAAACTCATTGTGAATACAATTCACTTAAGGTTGATGAAATGTATACCATTGCATAGGATTGCAACAAGCATTTATTCTAAAAACTGGTATGTGTGTTATTAAGTTTTGTGAATTATTCACAGTACATGTAGTTTAACAATCTGGGAATAGGGATAATTTTTTTAGCGCCTAAAAAGGAGAAATTATTTTTCAACATAGAGCGAATTATTGCAAGTTAGGAGGGATTAGGAAGGCCTTCTGGCTTTGACGAATTCAGAGTGTCAGAAGCTGGGGGATGGGAGACCTGCAGAGGCTGGCTGGTCACGCTGCTGAGATGCTATCTTTCCCGTAAACAATGGAGTTGACATTTATGACCTTTTAAATTAGGGCCTTGCCTCTGTGGAATGCAGAATGCCCTTGCTACACGGGCCTCTAGAGGTGGGGTTTCTGGTTTCTCCATAGCATCACTAAAACTAAAGAACTTAATTCCACCGGGAAAATATAGCAAAGGGGTTTTCTTTGAAAGTCCAAACATCATGTTAAATGCTTTGCTGATACATTGGTGCTCTAAAAAAAGAAAATTGAATGATGCCTGCTATAGTTGCTCTTCTTTAACAAAAAACGAAGTGTTGCATTAAGTCTTAGACAGACAAAAAGATTCTAAAATGTTTTTTTAAGGCTACATGCCTAAATGTGAACGAATTGCTATCATGAATTGTTCTTGCTGGTCCTGTATGTTAGAAGAGAAACAGTAGAGTTATGTTTGACAGCAGATTTCCATTGCCTGGTGATCTACTGTCAAAAAGGAGGGTAAGTATTTTAAACCTGACAAATTAAACGGGCCCAAATATTGGGTTTTGGGCTGCAGTTTTACAGTGCATAAAGTACATGACATGGTGTTGTGTGTCACCGCTTTTTACATATGCTATTGTTTTGTCTATGCTTTTTGTGCTTGATATACAGCAAGTATATCTGATGGCTTGACGTTTTGTGCGTTTTTATTATTTTTTGCATGTTTTCGTTGTTTTTGTTGCTGCTTTTTATACTATTACAAGTTTACCTGTGTTGTGAAGGGGATGGTCATGACGATGCCCATCGCTACGCAACAGTTGGTTGAACTTGTTCTGGTTACTAAATTCCACAGCTAATGATATTTTCATGCTGTGAGCATGAGAGACAACACTTCACCAGTGCATGTCTAAATTGGCTATAATGGTATTACAGAAAACTAAAAGAGATCTACAGGATCAAAGTGTGTCACCTGTCACCTGTCACGTTACTGCCCTTCCCTTAAAGGAACAGGCAGCCCTACATTTATGTATCCTTGATTGGACCTAAGGATGAAATTATAGATCTGTGACTCAAGGTGGCCTAATTTCTATATTACATGAGGTAATGGTGTCCTGTCTCCTAAGTAGCATATGGCCTTTGCTTCTTAAAAGTAAACTAGGTTTTCATTTTTCCCTGCAGAAGGAACTGGAACATTAGCTAAGATTACCGTATATGGTGTAGTCGCCAGCGGTAGAGTTAAAACGTATGTGACTTTGGCCTTTTGTGTATCACCCGTACTCTTGGTGATGTCACATGCCTGACTACCACCCAAGTGAATTCTTGTCCTTCCTATAGATTTTTATTTTTTATTGCTTTTGTTTCTTCCCTGCCCAATGTCGCATTATGCTTAGTGATTGGGGATTTTAGTTGTGTCCTAGTTCCAATTCCCTTTTCCGTATTCCTTTCATCAGTCAACCCATTTATTATTGTAGGTGTATTGTTCAGGTACATACTTCCAGACTGCAGTGATGCACCAAGAACCCCCATATTATGTACAATTCCCTTTTGCATGACCAGACTGGTTTCCAAGAATTTTCCTTAGGCCTGCTTCAATGTTTTCCAGCCTGACTGTCAGGATAGCGATAGACTGGCTAACTGACTCAATATTATAGTAAGACAAGTTTTCCATACCAATAGGAGATATCTTGCGTTTACCCTTTTGAACATGACGGATTTTCAATGTCTATTTTTTAATGTGGCTTTTACCCTTTTGTTCCTGCTGCTTTAATTTTCGGTGGGATCAGAAGTTTCTAATCATGCAAATATCAGGACCCTCTAGCCCTTGTATTTTTGTTTCATATCTGACTATTAGCCTGTGTATTGCCTAGTGCACCTGATATGAAAGGTTTCTACATGCCTATGATAATCTGTACCATGTGATTTCTCTATTGAAATGTCCTAGATAAGGAATTTAGAAACACTTATATGTAATCATTCAGAAAAAAAATGTGTTTGCCCTATTAGACAATGCCACCATATGTGAAGACATCCATTTTAGATAGAATTCTCGTGTAGTTATCTACCCTTAGATGATGGAGGCTCTCACACGGAAACCCAATTGAAAAGCTTAGAGGCACTGTTTTGCCTACTGCCTTTTTATTTGTATTGCTTCCTGAGAAAGATAGTGTATTCTGGACCAAAATTGTCCCATGGCGTGTGGCCACTCTTTTGAAGGACCGCAGGCCACCTGTTTACAGTCCCCTTGTTATACAACGAACTGTTTAAAGCATCACACTTGCTTCATCAGAAGGAGTTCAACATCAGAAAGGAAGAAGGAGCTGGTTTTGCCAAAAACCAGAATTTCAGTACAAAAGAGCGCCTGTCATGTGCTGGTAACCTCTGACAGTGTGCAGTCCCTTGAGCCCCTTGGCCTGAGTTTTTGGCCACACACTCTTTTCCTTTGCTTCAATGGAAGTGCAGTGCACCGGCGGATCCAAGATTGACAGAAGGCACTACATTCCAGTGCCCATGGAAGAGCAGCCTGAGCGTCCTCTGACACTGAGTGACGAGTGTTGGAGTCTGAGAATGGTCCCGAATCTGCACGAGATGACCTCTGCCTTTGATCAATGGAGAGCACACTACCTGTAGTGCCTGCCGCAAAGGAAAAATTTGGCGCACTGCCTTGAAACATTGAGACTCTCGAGTGAGCTGTGAGGGCACTCCAACTAAGCAGTACTTTCTTTTCTCATGTAAAGCTTGAATGAAGAGGCCCATGCAAAAGAAAACAACAGAAGAAGATTTGATGGACAATAGAAGCCTGCCAGTGAGGCTTTTTGAACGGACTCTGGGCATAGGTGGTTTTTCAAGAGGTTTCCGTGTGATTGTATAGACTAGGTGTTAGAAGACTGTTTGTTTTGCTGGCATTGTCTAGTATAAGCAGAATAAAATCCATTTTCTGTGGAAAGGTGCCCCCTTTTCACCTCAGAGCATTGATGAGGGTCACCACTGTTTCACCTGAACATACAAAAAATGTATAGGAGCCCTAAAATGTTACTAAATATTTCATTTGTAATAGTGGTCGCTACTTTCTCCCGTTGTCTATATATATTCTTAATAACGTGTTTTCTAGTGGGTTTTAAACATGACGTTGTCATTTATGGGTGGGATTGTTTTTCTCTACCCAATTGACTTCTGCACCCGCTTCCCAACCTATGTCTTTTTTTTCCACTACTGTTTCTTTGCACTCTTTCCACCCTTTTCCTGAACATGAGCAGGTTAAAAGATTAGAATTCGTAAGCAATTCCTCTATACAGCTTCTGCATCGACACTAGTTAGTAGTGAACATCACTAATTGTTGGGGGTGTGATCTTATGCCACCTAGATAGAGGTATTGCTTATTTTGGCCTGCCGTATGTGGCCTTTGTGCTTCTTCGTGTTCAAGGAGACCTGTCCAGAGAGAGAGTCCAAGTACTAGGATTTTGCTCCATCAGCAACATCTTGATGATCTGGTGAATATAGACCTGGACTAAGATCAGTATGAGTATAGTGATTGCCTATGTAAGGGCAAAAGGAGGGTCTGTCGTACTTTGGTATTTGGGACCCCTGTTTATTCATGTATTAGCAAACCGCGATTGGTCAATGCGGTATGTACAAGCGCTTTGCAAAACGTCCCATTGCCAAATGCACTATGTATACGTTATTATACATTGACTCCGTGGGTTCCATCTTGGAGCGGTGGCCATCTTGTCATTGCCCTCACATAGACAAACACATTATAAGCAAGTACGGGCCTTCAGAATACATGTACTTTCTGCTTGACTTCTCCATGACCTGGGCAGCTGGTCTCCGCTGCCCCAGGTCAGTCCGGTCTCACGAGCTCCCCTTCCTCCGGCCACCTATGATTAGCATCAGGGCTTGACACACCATAAAGTCCTTTCATCGCACACAAGCCTCCGGCTAATCACTTTCGCACCTGCTTGTTCCTGCTTTATGGCCTGTTTCTCAAAACAGGAGATGCTCATGTTTATTGGAGTCAGTTGATATCTGATGTGGGATCTGAGCCTTGCTGGGTAAATAATTGCGGGCTGGCTGAACTGAAATGTGAGATTGCAATCATGACTCTGCTTGTTCTTTGAAGTAAAATATGTGAATGACCAACTGCAAGAGAAGGGCGGTGTTGCCCAGAGCGTAATATGCATTATAAAAGAGAACACTGGTTTCTGTTCTGGAGACTGCCTCATTCAGTTGCTAAGGCTTCTGTGCGACGTAGTCTCACTCATTTGAGTTTAATAAAGATGTCTTTTCATATTTCAGCTTCTGTTGCCAAGTTCTTTGTGATGTTATCAAGATATGCAGACTTTTATAATACCACATCAGGAAGTACTCGAAGTCATAGGGTGCTACCCCTAGCACCTCTGGAGTCTCAAAAATTGGAGTACTTCACCGGGCAACCCCAGGGTCCGTTTTGGTCCAGAGACACATGGAGAGATATCCACTCGCAGACAGACCTACAGATGGTAAGGGCGACCCCTCCCACTCAACTTGAAAAACTGGACCCCGTCATCAATTTATCCAGTCATCAGATTTCTAGAGTTGAAAGACAATTACTTGAAAAGGGACTTTCATTTGTACCTACGAATCGACCTGATGCTTTCAAGACAAAACTTGAGTTACAAAGATTCTTTAGGAAGATTAGACTCAAATACTACTTCAACAGGCATACGTATGACCCTTTGCCAACAGCCACCCATTTCAAACCAGCATCCACATTTACCCCAGCGGCCTATCTAATGAACCAAAGAATTTTGGCATATGAACAAGTGGTACTACAAGAAACCATGGACTTGATTGAGAATAAGAACTATATTAATTATAACATTACGAAAGAAGAGAGACTTTCCTTGACATCCCTCAGCAACAACCGGGATATTGTGATTAAGAGTGCAGACAAAGGTGGCGCCGTGGTGGTGCAGAATACTACTGATTATGTGGACGAAATCAAACAACAACTGAGTGTCCAAGACAGCTATCTCCCCATCCGTAGAGATCCCACGGGTGAGATCAGGAACCTCATACAAGTTTTGGTAGAGGATGGC